>NC_088375.1:73710000-73777500 GCF_037993035.2 Macaca fascicularis | reverse complement strand
CACTCCGTAGAGACCAGATAATTTATATTCTCAGAAAAAGCATAAGGGTGCCTGTATCCCCACAGTCTTGTCATCAGAGTGTTGTCAGACTTATCTTTGCCAATTTGATATGTTAAAAACAGTATCTATCTCATAGTATCTTGAGTGTTTATTAGGAATTAGTTGGAACTTATGAACATATTTTCATAAGTTTAAAAACTGTGTTTCTTTTTTTTGTGAATGCTTCATTTCTATCTTTTGCCCACAATTTTACTGAGCTTAAGAAGCTCTTTATATATCAGGAAAATCTGTTATATTAGTAGTAATTTTTTCCCTTCATTATTGCTTTTTCCTAGCACTCTAATGCTTTCTTTTAAAAAAGATTTATATCCAGTTCATTTGAAATTTATACTGATATAATATTTCATGTATAGATCAAAACTCATTTTTTCCCAGAAAATTTTCCTTTCTCTCAAAACCATTTACTGAATAATCCTTACTGCTCCCCACTGGCTTGAGTGTCGTCTCCAAGAGCTCCTAAATTTCCATCTTTAAATTTGTGTGGATATATCTGTACCTTTATTTACATTAACCTGGTAGCTTAATGATTAAAACTGTAGAATATATTTTATTGC
This sequence comes from Macaca fascicularis, assembly GCF_037993035.2. Lineage (NCBI taxonomy): Eukaryota > Metazoa > Chordata > Mammalia > Primates > Cercopithecidae > Macaca > Macaca fascicularis. Next base: position 73,776,886 of record NC_088375.1, on the reverse strand, counting down.
CTTGTAGACCTAGTCCTCTTCATTATTTTTATTTTATATAATTTCCAACGTATTCTTTTGTATTTATTTTTTTCAAACAATATTTATATCTTTCTAATTTTACCCCAGAAGTCCTGATGCTGTTTTTATAAGGATGGAACAGAATTTACAGGTGACTTAGGTAGAATTAATATCTTTATAGTGCCGGGTTTTTCTGATCAATGATATCATTATACTTTCTATTTTGTGTCTTTGTGTCTCTCACAAGAGCTCAAAGTTTTCTTCATATAGTTCTTGCACATTTCTGTTGTGTATTCATTAATATTTTAAAATTATATATGATTTAAGGAATTATGATAATATATACATTTTACATATTACCATTAAAATTAAATAACTGAAAATAGCTACTTTTAATAATTATATGTAGACTTCACTCTCAGATACCTGTCTTTTGAAAGCCATAATTTCAAATGTTTATATGTCTATTAGATGATCGTTCATCTAACTTTTACAAACATTTGAAGTCTTTTTGCTACTAAGATTATTGTCATTTTCTCTAAAATGCAGACATTTTACCAGGGGAAAATGATAATCTAATTAATTAGACTCTCAACTAGTTTTTAAAATACCAAATATGTGGTGTGTAAAATGTCAACAGAGGTTGGAACTGAAGAATCTCTGTCCTGACAGAATTTACAAACAAAAAAGCTAAGACAGACAAACTTAGCCAAATTATTCTCAAGTGCATGAGGCAGGGAAGAAACTAGATGGTGTGTCAAGTGGAACAGAAATAATTAAGGGAAGATTTTGGTAACACTGGGTCTTTCTCTTTAATTATGGATTAGAATAATGTGAGTATGAAAAACTAAAGAGAATGATGGAGAGAGCACAAACACATGTGAATGGCAAAAATTAACCAATCAGCCAACCTACACTTGGTTATATTAGAATGTATTTTTGCCATTTGCTAATGTCCACCATAAAAGTAAGGATTAGCACTTTTCTGTGGGATTCTACCTGATTTTAAACATCTATTCAATAATGAGAAACATATGATCAACAAATTAGTTTTTCTAGGGTGTGCAAGTGCCACTTACTGACCGGGAATAAGTGCTTTGCTCAATGACTCTCAAGGCTACACCATTCACCTTGCACAGGTGAACAGTCAACTCCCAGTGATCAGTTTACAACATCTCCAGTATTTTTCCACACTTATGAATTAACTATCAATTTAAATTATAGATAACAAGTTTACAATCATTCCTTATGAAACATATTGAATATGTAATTTTTAAAAAATCAAATGTGTAAGTTTGGGAATAAAAATTAAAATTTTACAGCATAGTAGTAGCAACCCGGCTTATGTAAAACTATTTATAAAATGATAAATTCTATTCAATTTATTTAACTGGTAGATGAAAGTATTGTGCCATGATAATTTATGGTTACGTCATTATTTTACAGAGCTTCAAAAGTATTCTCAGTTACAAATATAAAACAACCTAATTGTCAAGAAGAAAAATAAAAACTATGAAAAGATAAAGAAAATATTCTGAGGTCCTATAGAATAATTTTTACAATGGCAGCTTCTTTACTACTAGACTTCCCTTGGATTCTTCACACTGATCCTGTACTTAATAGACGATGCCATGTCTTAGTACACATATCCTGCTTTTTTCTTAAGTGGTTATTGTGGAGTCCTCTGCGAATTGTTTAATTCTTCATTATCCTTCCTTTTGAATGAATTGGGGAGTTATCTTCATTGCTTGATATCCTGACAGATTGTTTTGTGTCAGAGTTTCTAAGGCAAAGCACCAGGGTGTGCTAATTGCTGAGTCCTTTGTGCACTGTTAACTCTCACCTGCTCTGAAAAACTGGATTGCAGCTTAGTTTTCATCTTCAAATGTCTCTTTCTCCTAATCCCCTATTTTGTGCTGTGCCACAGAATAAAGATATTTATTTGAAAAAGAGAGATATAGATTACTGTGGGGCAAAAAAAGAGAGTAAATGAAAATGATCCTTAAGCATTAGCAAAGGGAAATGGCATTTTAGAAAAAAAGAAAAGAAAAGCAGATTGGTCAATTTTTAATGTTGAAACCAGATCATTTCATGGATCTCAGAAAATTCTTTCTGAATGTGGAGAGGTACAACAAATAGGTTTTAGGTGACTTTTTCCACAGTAAATACTTCTAACCCAAAATAAGTCCTCAAAATAAGGGTGGAAGGCAAGGACCCAGAAAGAAAGGAAATGGAAGATAGAAAGAACAACTCATGAAATTAGCATAATCAGATGCTTTTTATTTGCTTATACGACCTGACAGCCCTGAAAAAAAGAAACCCAATTAGTATTTAAGACTGTTTTTAAAAAGGCAAATAAAAATTTGGAAAATATATCTGTTATCTCTAGGTGGTTGTATTATCAATGGTTTATCTTCTCATTTTTTCTTTTATATGTACTCATTTTTTAAAAATTTCTATAATATATACATATTATTTTTGCAAAACATTAGAAAAAATAGCTCACAAGAGCAGATGATTCAAGAGCGGAGTAATTTGGAGTAAGCGCGGTGCTTCTGGCGCCAAGGAGGAGATCCGGGTGGTGAGTCAGAAGTCCTAAGGTGGAAGCTTACAGAAAGAAGGGCATCTTCACTTATTTCCAATGGTTATTCAGGAAAAGTCTTTTGGTGACTTGTGGGATGTTAAATTTAACTTTCTTCTTGCGTTTTGCCTACATATATTTTTCCAACAGCTGCTAGGGATAATCAAAGAAAAACACCAAGGATACTGCAAAACAGAAAAGAAAACTAAATAGGAGTGGTTAGAGAAATAAAGGAGCCTCTTTATACCTGAGACATAATGGTAGTGTTAGGGGAGGACTGAGGAATGGGAGATATGGGTTTTTTTGAGGTTACATTATGGGGAGCAGAAGGGGCATAAAGCTTTTACTGCAGTGGTAACATCTGGAAGGAGTGGGGCGCTTTAAAGACCGATTAGGATATTTCTAGGCAGAAAAGATAGAGTATAAAGTGATGGCTCCCCATCCCCCATTCTCTGAGCCTAAACTTTTTCTTCTGTTATAATTGGAGTCCATATCTCGTTTCAATATTGGTATCAAGTGTTTTCTCCTTGGGATAAATCCTCACCCAGAAACAAAAGAAATTAAAGGGGAACGGAAACTGCACAAATGCAGAAAACATTGCATTGCTGGTTTAAACTAGATGAATGCATATTTTTAACTACAGTTCCGAAAAATCCTAGCACCCAGAATAGGCTTACCTTCTCCCGGAATTGCCAATTACCAGGAAGAGTGCTTTATTATGTCAGTATATTCACATTCTCTAAATCTCTAAAAAAATCTTGAAAAACCAAAGAAATGCAGTCGATTTTTCAAGGTTACCCAGAGAAATCCAGTGTCCTTTTCACACAATCTAGTTCTCTGGATGCTTTTCCTCCCAGAATAAACTGTGTTTTATAAGGATTATAAGAGGGGGGAAAAAGATACAGAAGCATTTATTTTCTTGAGAAGGTAAGGAAAATAATTATGTGTGGGAACCTCTTAGACTTCCAAAGAGTCTGTAGGAAGGCTAATGCTGTTAGGAAAGGGGCAGCTTTGTTTTATAGTCCCCGATATCTGTTTTTTAGTGTGGAGGGAAATGGTCGGTTTCAGAGCTATGCTTGCAACCCATGCAGTATATCTGACACTCTGCCCTCTGGGAAAACCCGCCAGTGGGGGAATTGTTCCGGTGATGCAGTACAGCTTGTAACTTGGAATCCCGTCGGAGAACTTTGTAGTTGCTTGTCAGTCAGTGGGAAGATAAAAGAGGCAGCTTCTTTTCAAGCAATCTGAATTCATTTTCCCGTAATGAGTTAGGGGGTCAGGCAGCAGGAGTGAGTTCACCTGAGATCTTATAAACTATATTTCCTGGTGGAAGAGAGAGCGGAGGAGAAAAGGGAACATAACGTCCACCACGCAGCTGTAGAACAGCATAATGTGGCTTGTCGTTGGTCTGTTTCTTTTTATGCCCACATATCCGGATTTCAGAACATATATTTTTAGAAAGAAAGATCAAAGAAAGTACATCTTTATCTCATTTAAAAATATAAAACCCAATGTGTAAAACTGAAACTCAGTTAAAGTCTAAAGCAGCAGATGATAGTATTTCATAAACAAATACTCATGAAGCAACAATATGTTAAAGATATTGTACTATGTCTTATTACATTACCTCATTATTAACCACACAATTTATTTTAGAGACTTAGAATAAATTAAATGAGTGTCATGATAAGGAGCTCTTTTAGTTATAGACAACAGCCTCAGACCTCTCTTCCTGACCATTTCAGGTGTTGTTTCTAAATTAGCATAAAAGACATTAGGAATAAAAACTCTGGGAGAATGTTCTTATGTTCAAAGCAAGTATTAATATAAAAAAAACAGTGGGAATTTAGGGGAAATAGAGAAAATTATTCCGTTCCTATTTGTTTGGATGCAAATGTCTCTTAGGCAGAAAAGAAAGTATAGTATTTATATCTTTCCGTAAGGTTCCAACACATTTCTGGATGTATAAATTTACATACAAATCTAAACACTTGGGAAATCAAAAAGCATTTTTTTTTTCTGGACTACAAATCATGGCCATATTGTTAATGAAAATATAAATGGGCAATAATAAGATATATGTCATTTCAAATATTGGACTATAGAATGTATATGCACTGAATGTATTGACACTTCTGATTGTTTATCATGTCATGGCCAATAAAGCTATAGAAATGTTTAATTAGGACATATTCTTCCACAAGAATGGAGTTAAGCATTAATTTATCAAACTTGTTTAAGAACTCATCTGTTCTCAACACACACACAGCAGCTTATTGAATTTGTGTCTGATATCTAATTGGCTATTTTCTTGACATAATGAACAATTGCATACTCTATGCTGTTGTGTCTGTGGAGGCAGCGATGTAATGACGAAACGGAAATTGTAACCATGGGCTGTACACTGAGTTGTACACTGAGTTAGGAAATGAGGCCCACAGAGGCATGAGAGGGTACAGGATTTCGTTGTCCTCATGGCTTAACTTTGTGTTTCAAACTCTGCAGAGCGTCTCTGTGGAGGAATCTCTCCATTCTTTTTTTTTTTTTTTTTGAGACGGAGTCTCACTCTGTCGCCCAGGCTGGAGTGCAGTGGCCGGATCTCAGCTCACTGCAAGCTCTGCCTCCCGGGTTCACGTCATTCTCCTGCCTCTGCCTCCCGAGTAGCTGGAACTACAGGCGCCCGCCACCTCGCCCAGCTAGCTTTTTATATTTTTTTAGTAGAGACAGGGTTTCACCGTGTTAGTCAGGATGGTCTCGATCTCCTGACCTCGGGATCCGCCCATCTCGGCCTCCCAAAGTGCTGGGATTACAGGCTTGAGCCACCGCGCCCGGCCAGAATCTCTCCATTCTAACTCCTCATGAAAGGAGCCTGTTAGAAGCAAAATACAATCAGCAGATCACCCAAATGATGTACCTTTCGTTTTGGAAGGCTTTGCATAATTTAAAAAATAAAATGAAATTCTCCTATTTAGAGAATTTTTTAAAGCATTTAAAAACAGTCAAACCATTTTCAAACCCACACCTAAGTGATTTGGGGGTTTCTAATACATGCATGATAAAGTTTAACTGGATAAACCAGTGATAGGGCAGACACAATGTTTTCCTATAGTTGTGTACTACTGATAGACCTGTCTAGTGTTGGTTTTTGCATGCTTTGTTGTGGCAAGGCTTCAGTGCTTGTTGAATAAATAGCAATATTAGAATCAGTTTTTAAGATTTTGGTAGACTGAGCATATAGCCATTATACCTAGGAGGTGCTCAGCAGGAAAGTGTCAACTGTGAAATAATGTTAGAGGGAAACGGAAGAATGGGTTACACAGAGAAATAGAAAAAAATCTAGCCATCTGGGGCCAATGTCCTTCTCTAGCCTCTAAGACACACTCTACAACAAGGAATTCCCTTCTCTGATTCCTGAACTTCTCCTGTGGGAGTCTAGGGATCAACTTCCTTGGATGGTGATGGGTCCTCATCGTTACATAGAGTTATGAGGATTACAAACCTTATGTTTGGCCCCTTAGAAAGTGATAATGGGTGACTCCTAAATCATAGTTCTATATACCAAGAACAGCCCACATCAAACATATTTCCCAACTTTTTGTGTGAAATTCTTCATAATCAATGTGTTACTTTACTCAATTATTAGTGTTGCAGAATCTAAGGATTCCAGTGGGCTATTTACGAAAAAAAAAGCATATGGTTTTTAGAGAATTTGTATTCTTTATTTATAAATAAAGTTGCAAATAAAATTCATGTTTTTTCTTCGAGCAATATGCCTTTGGGGAGACAGCAAAGGGAGTTTTACACCCAAGGAACAGAAATCAAAAATAGAATTAAATTAAGAAATTTATTTGTTTATTTGGACATTCCTTCATTTGTTCATGTAAAAAGCGTGTATCTAGCTTGTTTTATGGAGCAAGACAGAAACAAAATGGTAGGTGCTGGGGTCAGGTGGAGAAATTTCCTCTATCCAGAGTTGAATCCTATGTTGTTTTATTTTGCTAAATTTATTAAACATTTAAATTTATATGAATGATGGTGCCTGTTCCTGGGATATTTATTCCTTCCCAGTGTAAACCTATTTCTCCAAATCATCACTATGCTAACTTAATCACTATGCTTTCAACATCTTAAATATTTTGAAAGTACTTAAGTATCTGCAAGCATGGTCTGTGAGTTGAAGGGGCTTGTGGTTTACAAGGGGAGCTAGAAATTACTCAAGTAATCATATAGAAATATAAAATTACAGACTTTAATAATTATTAAGGCAAAATTATATATAACTAAGATTTTCATAATAAGAAACAATATAAATTGGAGGGTCAAGAAAGTTCTTTTGAGCTGATGACATTTAGGGTAACTGTAACATGACTAGACACCAACTCAGAAACTAGAAAGAGGATTCCAAAATGAATGTCATTTTTAAAGGATATGAGGAAGGTAAAATTGTGGTGGATTTGAGGAAATGAAAGAAGATCATTATTGCTGGGATAGGGAATGAAGAAAAGAATGGCATAGATGAGACTAGAAAGTTAGACAGGAGCTAATTCATGCAGCAGACTGTTTTAAGGACTTTGGCATAAAGTAAAAGTGTAGTTGCAATAATTACAAAAAATTGTCAAATTTTCAGTTGTTACACAGATGAATATTAATTACATTTAGTAGCTAAAGGCTTAGATTGGAGTATCTTTTTTCTTCAGAGATAGTTTTGTTAAAATGGTACCAATTAGGCTGGGCGCAGGGGCTCACGCCTGTAATCCCAGCAGTTTGGGAGGCTGAGGCAGGTGGATCACGGGTCAGGAGTTCAAGACCAGCCTGTCCAAGTTGTCGAAAGCCCGTTTCTACTAACAATACAAAAAAAATTAGCCGAGTGTGGTGGCAGGCGCCTGTAATCCCAGCTACTCGGGAGAGTGAGGCAGAGAATTGCTTGGACCCGGGAGGTGAAGGTTGTAGTGAGCCAAGGTCGCGCCACTGCACTCCAGCCTGGGTGACAGAGCGAGACTCTGTCTCAAAAAAAAAGAAAAAAAAAAAAGGTGCCTATTATAAATGTGTTATTGGCTTGCAGTCTTTTTTTCTATGGAGGTATACATATGTGTATTCATGTGTTTCCATATATAATGTATTGAGATCTTACTACAAACACATATACTTTACACATTTAACATTATATCATGAATATTTCTTGTATTACACAAAAAACACTCATAACAAGTATTTAATACTCAATAGGTATTTAATAAACCATAGTATAGATGTGCCAGTATGTATTTATCAATTCCTTATTGTTGGCTATGTAGGTTTTTTATTCTTACTATTTGAAAGAATATTTGTTAACACATACTTCTACATTTTTTCTTGATATGTATAACTACAAAGGAATTGCTAAATTAAAGGTAGAGTATATTTTTGAAGACACACGATATGCATGGCAAAATGCTTTCAAAAAATTACATCATTTCACATGGTTTCTAATAGTATACAAATGTGTTCATCTGTCTGTAATTATATGAATTTGATAGATAAAAATGGTAGGTTGCTTTAATTTGCATTTCTTTTATTCCTATTGAGACCAAACATTTTCCATATGTTCTTTCTCTGTTTGTTTGTCTTTCTTTTTTGTCCGCTCACACACTTTACCCAGAATATTTTAGAGGTTTTAAAATTTGTTTTGGTATTTATGGCAGCTTAAATATTATAGATAGTAATTCTTAGTCATTACAATTTTAAATATTTTATCTGATTTATCTTTTTGGTCTTTTTATAAGGTTTATGACGTAGTATTTTAGATTTTTGATAATTAAATCTTTGCTAACTTATTTTTATGACAAATATTTTCTCCATCTAAAGTTGAAACAGATGTTGCTTTATTTTGCTAAATTTATCAGACTTAAATTTGTATACATAATGCTGTCTGTTTCTGAGCTATTTATTTCTTCTCTTTATACCTGTTTCTATTCTGATTGAATTGTGGTGCTTTCAACATCTTAATTATTTAGAAAATACCTTTGTATCTTATGGGTAAAGTTAATATTTTCTCCCTCCAGATTATTATTCATTTCTTTTAAAAGGTCTTAGTTCTTTTCATATGCATATTCTTCCAATTGAACATTAGATTGAGTTGAAAAAATGACACTGATACTTTTAATGGAGTCTCCTTCTTATACATTAATTCTTGTGAAACTTACATCTTCAAATATGTCTCATCTGGAAATGTGTTATTGTTCCATTTACTTAAGCAGCTTGTATCTCAGAGTAAGGTTTTGTTATTTTCCTCATAATGACCTCACATTTTTCATTAGGGTTATTCCAGGTATTTCTACTTTCGTGATTGTGTTCATTTATTTTTATTATAATATTTAAAAAAAAACTCTGGTATTACATCAGTGTTTTTAAAGCATGCCATTTTTATTCAACACTTTAAAAATATTTATACATCTGAGTTAGCAATTTCTCCAGCTCCAGGAAGACAGAAAATACACAGATCTGTACTTTCAAAGAATGTGAGTTCAGTTCACTCAGTCATATGAACTTAGTTGGATATACCACATTAACAGACAGGATAGACCTTTTTACTTTGAATAGAAAGAGCTGTAATTCAAGTTCTGTGTCACAGATGCAATCCATACACTATGGTTTCTTTAAATAAGCCATGACCAATTGATTTTTAGTAATTATTTGCTTCCAGTAATTCATGTGAGATTATTAAAATAACCTTATAAGGTAAATATAAGAGGTTTCAAATATTCCTATCCATTGAGAACCCCAGAAATTTTCCTTATTAAATTTTTCAGAAAGAAACAAATAGGTGCACAGGAAAATCCTTATAAAATTATGTCCCTAACAGAGATTATTTGTATAATAAAAATCAAGAGGGTGGGTGTTTCTAAATATTCAACTATATGGATTGAAGACATTGTGGTAAATCCATTACAAAGATTATACTGTATATTTGTTGATGAGAAAATATATATTCTTACAACTATAAAACAATCAGCATCATAAAATTCTATAATTGCAACATATGACAGTAGATCATATATATAGATGTATGTATATAGAGAGAGATGTGTGTATGTATATATATATATGAACAAATATGAAGGACACACACCAAAATATACCAAAATATTAATAATAATGATTATCTTCAGATTTTAGATAATTTCAGCTTTTGTCTTTATGGTTGCTAGTATAGCCTTAACATTTACAATAAAAAAAATTTCTTTTATATTTAGAAAAAGAAGAAATATGTGAAGCCAAAAGAGAAAAACGCAGGGGAAGGAGGGAGTTTATATCATGCTTCATCTCATACCAAAACTATTGGAAGCATTTCAGAAACAAAAGACCTTAAAACTTCAAACTCTAATAAGAAATAGGGAACAAAAATCTTGAGTTCATTATACAAGGGATATTAAAAACCTTGGGCCTCAGTTTCTTTCAGAAGCCCAGCCATTGCAATTATTATTTATTATCACCTTACTTTTACTTGAATCTCTTCAACTAAAAGTGGTTTACTTCCACTTTTCCCTAATAATTTATGTCTTTATGGTAAGAGATTTTCTTATTATCTTTCTGATTTGTACCTGTTTCCTATTTAATGATTTACTCTGTATGGCATACATGTCAAAGTTATCATGCTAGAAAAATTATTATGCTATAATAATTATGGTACCATCAAACTGAATTAAATTATGTTTCATTGTAAATAGTAAAATGTATTAATTTTTTTAAAAGCCTTTTTATGCCAGTGGAGATAAATAAAGTTACCTTTATGTACTTTCATTAAATACAATGACAGTACAAGCCAAACGACAGAACTGATAACAAATCAACACACTCCTTCTTGTAACACTCATAAGTTGTTCTGAAATTAGCTTTCTTAGGACTATGATTCAATGCAATGTATGGAACAGAATCTGTGCATTCTGTGAATAAAAGTTTCACTTCCAGCTCTTGTGAGTCTAGGTAGACAGATCTTTGAACAGTGAGGTTTTCTTCCATTGATTTAAAATGAAAATGAACCTTCATTTTAAATGTGCATTCTAATTGTCCCTTTAGCACATCAGAACAGCACTATCTAATAGAAATATAATGTGAGCTACATATATAATTTTGAATTTTCTAAAATGCACATTTTTAAAAAGTAAAATGAAACAGTTAAAACTAATTTAGTAGGGCTTGGTGCGCTGGCTCACACCTGTGATCCCAGCACTTTGGGAGGCCAAGGGTGGCAGACCACCTGAGGTCAGGAGTTTGAGACCAGTCTGGGTGACATGGCGAAACTCCGTCTCTACTAAAAATACAAAAATTAGCCAGGAGTGTTGGTGCATGCCTGTAGTCTCTCAACTACTCAGGAGGCCGAGGTGGGAGAATCACTTGAATGTGAGAGACGGAGTCTGCAGTGAGCTGAGATCACACCACTGCACTCCAGTCTGGGCAACAGAGTGACTCAGTCTCAAAAAAAAAAAAAAAAAAAAAAAAAAAAAATTAGTAGTATACCTTATTTAATCCAATCTATCTAAAATATATCATTATTTTAACATGTAATTAAAACTTACAAGTTAATAATGAGATAATACATTATTTTTTCTACCAAACTATGTTTGTATTTTACACTTGCAGGATATTTCAATTCAGATTTTTTTATCAGGTATATTCAATGTGCATTTAGATGTCATAAGTTTTCAGCTGAGAAAGTAGATCCATATACCAAATTGTTCCAAATGTATTTAAAAGTTTTCCAGTAACTGAATCAATAATCAATTTTTAATTTAAATTCATTAAAATCAAATTAGAAATTCAGCTCCTCAGCCACACTAGCCACATTTCAAGTGCTCAATAGCCATATGTGGATAGGGGCTATTGTATTGGACAGCAAAGGTTTGGAACACATGTACAAGATGTTAACACAGAGGGAAAGTTAAAAGTTAAATCAATGCCAAACTATTGGGAATGTTTTGTCTACCGGGTTTCAAGAAACAATGACGTGACTGATATTTTTCTCATTGAATCAGCTGCTTGGCTAGTTGGCTCAATTGATAGAGTAAAACAGTTGCTGGGTTTTATATACAAATCATCTCCTTGTTTATTTGGTCCTCTAATTTTCTTAAGGCAAATATTTTTGCAAATTATGCCAAACTCTGTTTCTCCTGAATATCCCTGTTATCCTCAAATATTGCTGAGTGTCTCATGAATATAACTGTTAAATGCTGTTTTGAGTTAAAACCAAGAACACCTATATTGAGAAAAAAAATAAATGTAGTTAATGTTATACCACCATGTTTTGTTCTAGCTTCTCAACTGTCTTATGAATCATGTAAATAAGCACCATAAACATCTACTGAGTGATTCTGTAATAGTTTGGATCTACAGGTCCATCATTTGTGATGACACATAGAAGTTGGCCCAGGAAAGCTAAAAGTATGTCGTATGTCAAATAATCCCTTCCATCAAGTTTAGAGCAGCATTTCTTCCCCAGCATTACAACTTTGTGTAATGGCACTTGACAGTATTGGCATTTCTGATATGACTTCTTTTGGCTAGTTCAGCATTCTTAAAAAATAAATAGTTTTTCACCCTGTGATTGAAAGGGTTAAATAGTACCAATTCATTACACTCACAAAAGGATTTATTTTGTCCTCATAAATCAGTTTTATTCCACATTTTTATTATTCCCTTGGGTGAGCTACTCCAATTGAAATCAATACAAGTGCAAGTGACACAATCAATCTCGATATTTGATTATGGATCGGAGATCCCCAGGTCTGCTTTTTAGCCAGTTTCTTTCTGATCATCTCCCCCAAAGAACTGAATATTTTTATTGGCATCTATGAGTTATGAACATGTTTAGAAAGCAGATAATAATCTTCATTTGTATGCTGACAATGGAAGCCCCACAAATGAACAAGGATTAAAAAATAAAGACTTAAAATACGTAGCTATAACATCATCAAAAAACTCTTCAAATTTCTCAGTGTTTTTCTTAAGATGAAGTCATGTTTTTAAATAACTTTATTCTTTCTTTTAAAAAAAGACCTGTTAATACAACTGGTGGCTATAAACCATATTCTTAGGGTGCTATTAGGTAAATGACTATTTTTCATGATAACGATCTTATTTACTTTCACCTGCTTGTTTCAGAGCTGAACCATATCAACTGGTCTAGGTTAGTAATAGGAGAACAGTTAAGGTGAATAAAATGCCTTTGAAGGTATCCAGGCTAGTTCTTTTCATTTCTATAATTATGCAGGCCAGAAAGCCACCATCTGGGGGATTTAAAAGAGAAAAACAGCTCAATTTTAAATTAGAGAGCAAAATTGATTAAGTTGTTCCTCAAGAGGCCAACATTTATATATCAAACTCTCTTTGCTTTACAAACATATTTATATCTTATGATCCTTTACATATCAAATGCTTATTTTGGTACTCATGGTACCATATTATTGTTTTCTTGCCTCTGACTCTAGCCACCTGTTCTAGGTTCTTAAGCAAAATATTTGAAAAGGCACAATTAAACCATTCAGCAATTCGTTATTTGATACTTAGAATAAGGCAATTATTTGATGCACTTATCTAATCATATTCTTAAAATAAATTTCAAGGTAATGTTGACACTGCATTTGTTACTTTCAACAAATATTTTAGCCTTATTTAGTCATTTACTTATTTTCACTAGAATCCATAAAAAGGGGATGTTTCATGTTTTGGACAAATTACCTACCACTGATTTTTTTCAGGAAGACATATAACTTTGAACGTTGTAGAAAAGTATTTTAGAAGCAGTTAAAATGGTAAACCCATATTTCTTTCATCCTAGCACCATTAATTACTCTTCAGTTAATCTTATTAAGCCTTTAGAACAGCAGCTATATAAGCCATATAAGCTAGGCACTTGTATTTCCATTGGCAAACTTCCTAGGCATGTGGAATTAGGGGACTATCTAGAACTTATTTTTGTCCAGCTTCATTTCCTTTTCAGTAATTTGCATTTATTAATGCTGAATAATGAAAGATAGTCAAAGCATTAATGAAGGTATGGTGCAGTGATGTAACACAGGGCTATATCAACAAAATGTTCTTTCCACATGCTTTGTTCAACTCTTTAAAAAAAATATTTACCCAAAAGAATCATTCTAGAAAGTGGAAATTACTCCCTTTATTCAAGAAGGCAGAATATTTTTAAAAAGTTAGCTTCTTTAATTGTTTAATTCAGAGGTTGGCAAATATTTTCTATAAAGGGACAGAAAGTAAACACTTTAGACTTTGCAGGCAATTTATTCTCTGCCATAATTACTCAATTCTGCAGTTATACCATGAAAATTCCTAGAAAGATAATTACTTTTGTTCTAATAAACCTTTATTTCCAAAAATAGGCAGCTGGCCAAATTTGGCTTGTAGGCTTGTGGTTTCTGGGTCTCTGTTTTATTATAACTTGTTTATAAATTAAGATACAATTTACATACTTTCCTTGGATATTTCAATCCTTTCATGATTCATTTGATTTTGCAACAATTATGAATGCTAATCTAAAAATCCGTGTAATACAGAAAACAACATCCACTAAAATCCTACTACCCATAAATAACCAATGTTAACAAAAAGTGAACATTATTTTAGAGCTTTCTCAATTCATGGGGGATTTCTTGATAGCAAACAAATTTGGTTAATTCAGGCAGAGATGAATTATATTAAAGGAATTCAACAGTTCAAAAAGTTATCAGGAAAGCTGGGGAGTCAGATTTGTGCAGAACCACAAATAACATGGCCCAGACAAGCTTGTGCCTTCTTAGGACACCCCCACCGGCACCATCACCATTCAGCTGCCTTGAAAATTATCACTCTGCTTCTGGATTCTCAACAATTTTAGAGGCATCTTGAATAATCCTTAGTTGACTGTGAGCCATTGTTTCACTGGATCAAGCTCTGTAGTCCTTAGGTGAAAGCAGTGCAACTGACTGGCAATATCGTGGTCTTACCACATGAACTTCAGCTGTCCTTTCATTTACAAAAACAAAGAAAATTAAGTTATATTTCTAATCATTTATTTCTACATACCTATTATCGTCTCCCTGATTGTTGTAATTTCTTGATCTTTTTTCTTGTACATGAATTACGAGTCTCTCAACGCTTTTCATCATACCATTGATTTAGATCTTAGCTCTATCTATTCTGTTCCTGGCTTTTTCTAACTTATTTATTAAATACTTAATGCATTTTTAAATTTCCAGATTGTTTCTCTGTCTCTGCAGTATCATTTTATCATCTTATAGGGAATATATATCATTTTTCCCCAAACTGCATGGTTATTTTGTCTTTTGATGTTAGAATCCTTTCTTTCTCTTTAGCTGTATGTACAATACTCTTTATACATTTTTTTCTTCAACCTCATCTTGCTTATGCCTTGTATGGGCAGTTATGTCCAGATTTTGCTCTGGTTCTGAGCTTGGTCTACTTCCTTTCCCTTCTGGTGCTAGTCAGTCTTCTTTTGACCTAAACTTTGAGCACTAGGTGTTGCTAGAGAGTGCAAAGATGCACTGGGCAGAATTCTGGGGACTCCAGATTTTGTCTCCTCTGAGATCCTATTATATGGCTTTTGTGGCAGCACTTGCTGCATTTATTCACATGCATCTCCCAATCCTGGGAACACCAGCTTCTTCCCCCAACTTAGCACAGGGCTTGGCAGAATGGCCAGCCCTGATTTCTCTTCCTATCTCTGCAGACTCCACTCATTGCATTTCTCTACACATTGGAGAGGATTTATTTGGCTTATACTCCTTCCTCTGGGAACAAAGGTAGGAGTTGTGCTATACTAAGAAAGAATTTACCATATCTTTCTTCTTTTAGGTTTCAATTTCATGTCAGTCATTTTTTTCATTTTCCTTTATACATTTGTACCTGGAGAATTTTCAACTAAAATTGTTAATGTTACTGTTTTCATAGCTTGTTTCCATTCTGTCACGTATTTTGGAAAGACAGTTGTGTGGTACCACTTAATTTAGAAGCTGTGAAAGTTCACAATTTGTCCAAAATCTCTTTCCAGCAAGGTGATTCATATATACAGTTCAGAGACTAACTCGGAGACTGTAAGGCGGCTTCTGACTTTCCCCACCTCCTAGTGTTCATGTCCTTGTTTACTCTCCTTCCCTTGGGTATCTTCAAAACCTGTGACTTGCTTCTCACCAGTAGAACATAACAAAGGTGATAGCATGCCACCTCCGTAAGATTGTAACCTATCTTGCTAGGAGACTCCCTCTTTTTGATACAGTAACTGGTCACGCTGGGAGACCCATATGGGAAGGAATGAGGGTGAACTCCAAGCAACTCAAAACTAGTAACTGAGGGCAGCCTTGAGCCAATAGCCGGAAAAAAACTGAGACCCTCAGTATCGACAGCCTACAACAAATTGAAAGCTACCAACAACCACCTGAGCTTGAGAGAGATCCTTCCTCATTGGAGCCTTCAGTTGGGACTTCAGTCCTGGCCAACACCTTGACTGCAGTCTTTTGAGACCCTGAGCACAGGACCCAGTTAGCTGTGCCAGACTCCTGACTCACAGAAACTATGAGATTATAAATGTATGTTGCTAAGTTTGTGGTAATACCATGATACATCGATATACAACTAACACAGGAACACCTGACTGTGTGACTGTAGCATATGAAACAGGTGGAACTCAACAGCAAAACATGGTATCATTCTCATCCAGACCCCCAAATCGTTGCTCTTCTTTTACAGAGTAACCATCTCAAGTATATATATTCCAGTAATTAGAAGAAATTGTTAAACATGTCATTAAACAAAGAATGGACCATAGGCTTTGTCTGGGATCAATAATGGTTGTCAAATTGCTCGTCTGATCCTAGTAGCACCATAGGCTTAGCATGTTCAGCATGGTTAGTAAGGCTCTACCAAAGTGTTTAGAAGGAAACACATTTTGGTGATAAAATAGTTGTGTTCATGTCCAGTGTTTGGTGTGGAAGCTGGGAACCACTTTCTCTGGGAGTATATTTGTTCAAGTAACTCTTAGCTGATTGAGATAAGGCATCAGTTTATTCAGTTGGAAAAAAGTTTCCTCAAATGGCAAATAATAAGTCAAAGTGGGAAAAAAACTCTGACATATCAGAGCATAACTTGGTTAATGAAAATAAACCATACTTCTACAATTTACGATAGTCACAGTACATCTCTGAATTTACTCTCTCTTTCTGTGTGTGTTTATATACATATATACAGTGAACTATACTGAATTTTATATATCATATAGTGAACTTTATATATAAAATGTGTACTATACATGCATATATACATATATATTTCTTTAATTTTTATGACTATTTTTAGAGCAGTTTTAGGATTACGGAAATATTAAGCATAAGGTACAGAGATTTTTGTCTATCCTTCATGCATTGTAATTCCTTTCTGATGTTCATAAAATGAGATCCATTTAGGAAAATCTGACTGTGATACATAGAGAAAGCTTGATGGGAAAAAATAAAACATGCTTCAACAAACTTTAAAAAATAATTTGCAATATTTAGAACAGTAATTGTGCCTGCACATTAAAAAAAAGAACAACAGAACAAAACACAAAGATTCTAGATATCTATAGAGCTGTCGTTGCTCTTGTATGGGCACAACCAGGGCAAATGTGTCTGAAGCATCTTTTGGTGAGTTGATAAAATGGTGCATGCATTTATTCCCTGCACTACAATTGTCATACTAGAAGAATGACCAATTTAAAGAGGAGTCAAAGAAGTATAGCTTTGACTAGATGACAACTAATTAAAATCACTATTACAGTAATTACAGTAATGTAAGAAATATGATGCATTAATCGAGCACCGTCCTCAGGAGGTCTTAGTGGTTCATAGGCTATTTATTTCTTTCTCTTTCAAATGTTCTGTGAAGAAGACAGCTTTGTGGGCATATGTCTATAAATATTTTATACATTGTCAAAAACGTAGGGCCAAGAATAGATTTCTTTCACCATATATTAATTACAAAATAAACAAACACTCAGCACCTTTCAGCTTCCTAACAACATGAGATCTATCAGAAAAATGGAATTTGGAAGAAACACTTGCTTTTGGTTAAAATAATTTAGAATAATATTTTTGGAAGGAATAAATAACTGTAAGTTAAATATTAATACAGGCTATCTAGAGTGACCTGAAATTCTTGGCTCACAGTAAAGGCTGATTTTGCCAGTTTACCTTGGTCATAACTCTATGTCTTCTGATTTTGGTATTGGCAGAATTTTGTGATACTGAGATGGAACTAAACAACTCTAAAATTTAGACCTCAATACCAGAAAAACATAGTATTTCTTTGTACAGCAAGAAGTGGGAAAAATTAGTTAATACTTTTTCTACCCTAAGATGTAATTGGATTCAGAAAAAGACTAACTTAAAGCAGGACCAGGCCTGACATATAAAATTCTCACAAGGTAACAAGAATCAGTTTGGTTTGTTCGCTGTCATTTCTCATTATAATCTTTGTCATGAGAATGGATTCATGTTGTGCCATTTTCTGTTCTTGTTACAATCTTTGTCACATGAATAAGATATCAGGATGTTAATGCCTGGCATACAGTATTGCATGTGTGATGATACTGTACAGGACTACACTGACCTTTGCAATATTATGTATTCTGATTGGTTGTTCATGTCACCTCTTTCCCACAAGTTAATAAGGCTGTAAAAAGGAGAGAACTGAAACGGCCAGCCAGTCAAATTATAGAATATTGAAAAGGTCAGAGCAGTACAGCACACAGGAAAAAAAAATTATGGAATATATGGTGCATTAAAATTATTGTGACAATGATTATAACAAGAATAGGAAAGGATACCCATTTATGTTATTTCAATCTAGAGAACCCCATAGGATGGTATCCTCGGGACAGCAATCATTTACGCATCCCTGAGTCATACATGTGAAAATATCCATTTATGCTGTTTTTTCCTTAAAAAATAATTGCATAGAAGATTTTCTACTATTCAACAAAAAAGAACATTGAAAATAAGATTTTCATCTTACAAAAGGGGCATTAATATTGTTAACTTTTCAGTTAAGACTTTGTATTTGAGACTAAAGAAAAGGTTTTTTAATAAGTAAAATCTGTTGTTCGTATGAGGTTTATTTGGTCTATTTTTTCATGTAACACTTTTCTTTGAAATAAAATAGGACTGAATGGGTTAACCTCTTTCAAGACCCTTTAGAATGTGGGATAGACTGAAAGAGCAGTTAGGAGTTTATTTAGAAATTCTACATGATCTATACAAAACTTATTTTATCTTTATGATGTGTGATGTTGGTCAATACACAAAAAATCTTTTCTTCCTCTGCATCTTCAGTGGAAGATAGTGACAAAGAGGTATAATACTTAAATCAGAAACCCTGATGTTACTGTTCTTAATTGTGCAATAATGACTACTGATTTTTAAAATTGTTTTTATGCACATTTTAAATTTTCTTATAGAACAGCTTCATTGGATTTTGTAGTCTATAAGGAGACATCTGTTTTAAACCTCAGCTTTACATTTATTTCACTAATAGAGTAAATATATTATAGTCCAAAGCTAGAGTCTGGACTCTAGAAGAATCATCCAGGATCCCAGCACCCTATGCTCCAGTGCTCATCCAGTAGGCCTGGGGTAGAATTCAGATATACAAATGTTTATGAGGTACCCGCACATGATTTTGATGTAGGTTGTGCCTGGAACAGTGGTATTGGTAACCTCATTTTGCAAAGAGCTAAGTGAGATCCCCAGTTAAAGCCCTATAGCTCAGACCAAGCCACAGAGGGTGGAGGAGGGCAACTCAACTTCAAATCACAATGCTTGGGTGGAGGTGAGGCAGGCAGTGGGGAGTCGTTGTTCCAGAACACAGAAGCTTAAAAGGTCTTGCACCATCCACTTATACTCACAAATAGGGTCAGATTGGAGGGCCTACCAGACAGGAATGGTCACCTGCGATAGGACATGCTTATCACTTTCACAATTTCAAGCTTGATTTTTGAGGCTGAACCAACGAGGCTTTCCAGTCCACTGAAAGCCCAGTTTATGCAGTGAAAAGTGGCAAAGCACAACCATCTAAAGAGCAGGAATCTGAGGACATGCATTTTAAAAATCTACCCCTCCCCCCCCAATATTGAGGAGCCTAGATTCCTAAAGTTCAAAGGAAGAAAGGAAAGACAGTGAGAATGAAATGGAGGAAGAACTAAAATCTGTGGATCCTGCTTTGGTTTTGAATCTGGACATTTTTGAGCTTCATTGAGGGCTGAAATCCTGTCAGCTACTCTAGGTCTGTGAATTGAACTGTATGTTTGTAGGGGTGAGAGAACATTAGACTCACTCAGCTGCATGGTTCCTGGAGATGTACAAGTTCTTTTTTGAGCTGAGCAAAATGGTTATGTAATTGCATGCTTCTCATAATTATTGAGTAATTATATACTTCTTATAATTACTGAGTATTCATTGTTCTATAACTAGAACTTAATGTTACAACTAATTATATAATTACCATGTATTAATGTTGTTATCTAGGAAGCTTAGAATAAAGTGCACTTATATATTTCTCCCTGCCATGCCATTTTCAAAGCAAGAAATAGTGTTCGTTTTTTTGTTTGTTTTACAACTCAAAATTTCCTTCAAAAACAAACAAGCAAAATGCAATGGAGAAAACTTCACCAACATTATAATCATACACATTTACTTATTTATTTTGTATTTGTCCCTGGCTGAAAATTTGTAAAATTATATTCACATGGCTCAATTTTAGAATTTCCATTGTTGCTTTACAAATTTCATTCTTTTATAAGACCTGCACAGTTATACTACTTGAGAGTCAATTGAATATCTGCTTGAGTCTATAGGACAAGCTGACCTTTTTGAAAGTTTACAATTGAGCATGTTAATGACAGCAGAAATACTTCCAAGGAGCTCAATATTATGGGGACAGGAGATCTTCCCATCCTGACCATGTAATTGATCTTAGGCAATGGTTAGGATGTTCACATTTAATCTTAACCAGGTTTCTTGAGAGCAGGAATTATGTCTTATGTACTTGGGGCATGTTCTCGTCAGTGCCTAGCAAAGCCTTCTCCTTGCATGCAGTTGGAGCTCAATAATCCTCAGTAGAAGCAAGTTGACTATTTGTAAAGAACCTATGAAAGCTAAAATGGCATAAATTGGAAATGTCTTTTTAGTGCATAATGAAATTATCAAAGGCTGCTTTGTAGGTTTTATAACGTCTTGCTAATATGTATTACACATTTAAAGGAGTGCATTATCTACTTCCATTTTAGGACCTTGAAATCACTCTTTAAGCTATGAATATGTCTTTATCTGCTTTTACTGAAAGTGAGTAGAAATTATCATTGTCATGTTTTAGCCCACAAGCACTGTTTATTTCTTTTGAAATAAACTACTTCTTTGGACGTGCCAATTTTGGGTCCAGAGTAATAAATTATATTATGCCACTAGGGCTCTCTTCTGCTCATGGAAAAAACTCCTGAGTATTTTGTAACAGATTTTCCGGTGACTTCCTCCATCCCCAAATTGTTATAAGTATCTTTTTAAATAACTTTTTGTATGTTTTTAAAATGTGTTGGACCTACGCACATTTCAAGAAAATAGTCAAGTAATAACCAGATATCAGAATCTCTTTTGCATGATTTGATCTTCATTAATTTCAGTTTGAAATATAATCTGATGGGACAGTGGCACATTGGTAGGGGATGAGATTAGTGCTGCTTTGTTCATTGAAAAACCTTAGAATTTTGATTAATAATACATTGTTAGGTTGGAAGGGGTAGAGAATAGGTAGGCAATTGCTACTGAGAAAATGAAATACAGGGTATAAAATTCTTAATCACTTGCTAGTTCTAAATGGCTAGAATGTATCAATTGTATGGATTACAACAAAAACAATAACATCATTCCTAGCTGCTGTTTATGAGCAACTAATATGTGCTAGATATGATAAAGAAATCATCTTACTTGATTTTCACAATAGCACTGCAATGTAAATACTGTATTATCATTCCCAGTTCACAGTTGAAGGACCAGATATTCAGAGATATTAAATAAATTAGCAAAGAGCACATTACTAAAGAATACAAGAACATGTTCAAATGCAGGACTTTCTGACAACCAAATTTATGTTCTTTCCTTTGCACTATACTTTGCTACTAAACTGTGTTAAAATATAATGTTTTTGTAAATATTATAAACATTGCATTTTGTATACTATACGATGCAAGATAACTTTTAGTATGATGCCATCTTTTACTTTTTAAGCATTTGTTCAATAAAGATTATATCAGTATCTGGAGATCTTGCGAGTATGTAGAGATGAGGTCTTGCTATGTTGCCTTGCCTGGGTGGTACTCTTAATCATTCATTTTTCTGTTTTTTAAGAGTTATTGTATCATTTCTAAAATTGACAAAAATTAAGCAATATTTTAAAATATCGTATCATCAATTTTTCAGGAAAGCATCTAATATAGAAAAGTGTTACAATTTTCATTTGTAGCCCTTTTCTTATTTTAACCCTAATTTCTGACTCTTAACCTGAAATTTAACCTAATGGTGTAAGAGAGAGATAAAACACTGTTATTAGGCAGCAATATTTTCCTGCATTGTGGACTGATGAGATTTAAGAATGGATTTGCTAAAGCTTTGGAAGGAGAGTGGTGGTGGGAGCAGGGTGAGGACATATAGAGAGTGACTCTTTTATATAGCTAGGCAGCTTCTGCATTTTCTCATAAAGCTAAAAATATTAGATCTTCTGGTCAAAGTGGACATATAGTACCTCCCATACCCAGTTGCTTTTCAGGATATTCTGACTAATTCTAATTTAAAGAGGTATTAGATAGAAAGAAATCCACCCACATTTCAAGCAAAGTGAACAGAAAATACCTCAGTTTGTGATATATACAATATCTGACTCATATGTCTGAGTATAGTACGTGTATCCAGAACCATTCTATTTGAGGAATACTGTATTATTTCTTCCTGTCTGCATATCCAAAAAAATTCAGGGATTTTTACTGGAAAAAGAAAACTCAAAAAATTATAAACAACTTATCAAGTAATCAATTTCTACATTTGTGCAATATTTTTACTTATATGCTTGATACTTGTGATATGGCTTTATCCTACAGTTATCTAAGAATATTCCTCAAATAGATTGCTGTGATGAATGAATTGGCCAGGTCAACCCAGATAACACTTTTGTTCACAAGATAATAAAATCCAAATATGTGCATTGATAGACGCACGTGTAATGCCTCTTAGAGTCGTAAAGTTACAGACCTATTTGGTACAGTATATTTAGAAACTAAAAAAAATACTCAAATAATATCAGGAAAGAATTCTTAAATATGTATTTATTTTAATAATTTTCTTTTTTAATCAGTAGGTAATAATTACACCCTTCTGAATGTCACAAAAGTCATGTACAGTGGAGAAGAGACAAACCTTTGGGTGCTCATGGATGGGCTGGTTCCTTTTACCAACTATACCGTACAAGTGAATATTTCAAATAGCCAGGGAAGCTTGATAACTGATCCTATAACAATTGCAATGCCTCCAGGAGGTAAGTCTATGCAAATGTTGGCTATCGAATTTTATATAAATGCCCTAGAATTAAGTGACCATTGAATATCTTGTTTGCTTTTACAGGCATTTTATTTTATAACTTAGAGGCTCAATTATATTTCTGGTTCTTTTGATTGTTGTTGTTTCGCTTTGTGTATTCAGATTCTTTAATTGACGGTCTTTCACTGTTTTGCTGAGACTGCTTTCATCCATCTCACACTGTGTGTGTATGTGTGCCTACATACCATACATACACACACATATCTCTCTGGATTTCTGCATGTTAAGAAAATTGGGAAATGTTTTTGTTCAAGACTTTACTTAAAGCCAAAATTTATATTTGCAATTTGAGTTTCCATTTTCTACTGCAGATGGTTTTCATTCCTGGTGTTCTAAATAACTAGTTCAATTGTATACTTCAAGTACTTCATTTGGCAAAAAAAGGCAGGGTGTAGACGATAGAATAGGAAATTTCCATTTGCATTACTGAAAAACACCTTTAAATTCCTGATCCTAATAATTACAATTCAGCAGGGCCACATTCATGTGTGAAATGTGATACAGTCTGGATATTTTTATTTTAAATATTTCTATAAAAATCAACCTATTCACAATTGCCATTATTTTGATGTGCCATCAGCTTCACCATGTTTTAACTCGTTGTGGGAAATAATCACATTGAGGAAAACCCCTCTAGGGTTGACATGGATGGCCCTTGAACAGAAAGCATGCCTAACAATGTTAAGAGCATGATTCTCCATTGAGTGCTAAAGAATGTATGTTTTCTGAATCCTGAAAGCAAAGGACCGCAGGATATCCAGTGTCTGCCCTGTAGCCCATCTCCCAGGAATGAGTGTATTCTGGACTAAGGGAGAATGTCACAATCTTATATCAGCAATCTGAAGGGCAGGTTAACCCCACTTCCAGTTATGAAGAGTGTAAGAACAGAAAATGCCTTATCACTGGAGAAAAATAAAGGAAATCTTCAGGTTGTATGGAACCACTCCCCTGCAAAAAAGATTCATTACCTGTTGTATCATAAAATCACTCACTATTATCTACCTTTTATACCATTATTAAAATTAATGAATTGATGTTTACTAAAACAGTTGAAACTCTACATGTCAGAAGCTACATTACTTAAGAAAAGAACGCATAAAAGAAACTTTTGAGGCTGATCAACTCAGGTTAGTATCATATTTATTAAGAAAATAATTTTAAAAGGGAATTGAATTTAGATATATTTATTTAAAAATTGAGACTGGAACACAAAATAAAACAAACTCCCTAAGATAAAATAAACCTTAGGTGTTCATATCTTCATTTTTCACTTCAATACACATGCTACGAAGGATAGAAAACTGTGATGACTCTAAACCCTAGTATATAATATCCTTTATTCAGATTTAGAAATTAAAGAGTAATCAGTGCCATAATGGAGATTTTTAAGTTATATAGTCATACCTTTTCTACAGGATATATACAATATTTAATAAGCATGTTTATTTTATGATATTTATATGGATTTAAACAGTTTGTGATTTACAGTAATTTATAATCATATTCATAAAACAGGGCAAATTTAATTAATTGTTTATGTGTTGAGGAACGTATGGTCTAATAATTTGTTATGTATACATACATCATGATTCAATTAAAAATAGCAAGCTCCTACTGCTAACTGAATATGCGTTATATGAATATACCTGTCAGTAAAAGGGTTAATATTATGCAAACAGGAAGAAACTAAAATATTGTTTTATAGTGGTGCTGTCAAACTGAGTAAACTGTTAACTGAGGTTTATCTTCATCTTCGCTCTGTGGATGCTTATCTGTGTCATTACCATAATGCACTGCAGGCCCACACTCTCTGGGCCTGATGCAATCCTTCACTTTATGTATTCAAAAATCTAGAATTTGGGAGTCAGTCCTTCACCAAAGAGGAAGCAGATGTCTTCAAAGACACACAGTGATTCGCTAAAGTTTATTATGGCCATTAGGACATACTTTCTTTTTTCATTAAATTGTTGTTGATTACAATTAGGAAACTTATAGCATTAAAATTATCTTTTTTATGACCTTGTGGCAGTTTAAAGGTGATACCTCATTGATTAAATAGGTTTTAGTTCATGCTTCCTTTTACTTAATGATCTGAAAACATATTATCCTGATTTACACATAAAAATCATGCTGAAAAGCATGTGGCATTCACTAGAATATGTGTGTTTAAGTAGAATTAAATTAGTACTGAGAGTTATTAAAGAAATCTTCCATGCCTTTGTCCAGTGAACTGTGTTTCATTATGAAATGAATAATAAATGAACCAATATGCAGAGGCGAACCAACTTATGGGCAGAATAGGTTCTATATGCTATTTACTTTTCCATTATATTTGGATAGCTATCATTATTGCCAATTCCTTGATTTCAATATTAGATCTCTTTTATGGTGATGTTGAAATCCTAGTATCTTTCAATGCTGGATAATGAAAGATTCGTAATGATAATATCCTTAGCTATGCTTCTTTTGCATAGTTTTAAAACATAATAATAAAATAATTGGGCAAAACAAAATGCTCTTTTTTACTTCACCAAATATATGCTATCAAATCTGACCTGGAAAATCCCATTTACCCATTTAATCTGGCCAAATCCTTCTCATTTTTTAGGCTCGAACCTAGAAATTGTTCCATCAGAAAGTCATCTTTTGCCAGCAGAGGCTGAGATAGGACCTTTCTGTATCCCAGACAACAGTTACGTTATACTCAAATTGCCTGTTTAATCTGTCACAATCACTGGTTATAAGATTCTATAGAGTAGGAACTGTTTCTTACTCACATTTTTATCTTCAGTGCCTAGACTAAACCTGACACATGGTAGGTGCATAATGAATAATTGCTGAATGAATAAATTAGTCAAGATTGCTTAACTACTAGTTTAAAATTTTAAGCTTATCATTGCTCAAGCCCGCCAGGCCTCATCCCAACCTGAGCAACCTTGTATTTTAGCCAGCTGTGAAAATGTGACTTTCTCTCTACACCATTGTCCAATGTAGGAATGCTCTGGTTATGTAGATAAAATTGGGAGCTCAAACTATAAGGAGGGTGAGTGTATTGGAGGTAAGAAATATTCTCATGTTACACCAACTCATCACTCTTTTATTCTTCCCTATAGTGGTTACTTTTCTCAGGTGAGCATAGAATAAACAACCCTTAGTTTAGGTAGGAATTTGGAAAGGAGAGGCGAAAGGGTCATACTCCAAAGAATTTTACCAGGATACATCATCTCTTAATTGATGGTTAGGACACATCTTATTTGCCAGTCCTACCTCTATTTTTCTGATGAGAAAAAAATATATAATTAAGAATATGATAAACACAAGTTATTTGAAGATAGAAAGTAAAGCAAGAAGATGGTGCTACTAATAATTTGGCACATAGATGAACAGTGGCAAATCCCAATTAATACACATTTTTTATTTGGAAACTTCAGTTTAAATATTATTTGGACAACAGGAGGAGCGTCTCTCTTTTTTCTAATTATGTAGCAGATCCTTCCCTACTTCTGCTCACTCAAGTTTTTTGTATTTCTACAATTACTATATTTTTAGGTTGTTTGTAATAACATAATGCTCATATTTGGCACTAAGGTACTCTTGGAAATAAATAATATATTTAATCAGAGCTCTTGAATAGCATTATGGTACAGGTTCAAGAGTTCTAGGAAAGGAATTAAAAAAATAAAAACGAATCCAAATGTTAATCCATAAATATGAAACTTTCCTATGGCCTTTACCCCTTCAAGGTCTGGAGTTACTAATGGGGTTAGGATTTCAACGCTTAATGGGGCTCAGTGCATTAGTGTTTTGTATGCATGGAATTCAGCATTCAGTTTAATAAGTGGTTGACATTGGTGATGTCCCTTAATTTGCTTAAATCTAATTGGCTCTTTTATCAGTCAAACCTGTATGGATTGGCAATTGATCAGAAAGGGTCAGCCATGACTCTGCATGTAGTTAAATGATGGAAACACCAGTTAAAGTCGCAGTTGCATGATAATAAGCAAAAGAAGAACAAATGAACTTAGAGGAGGAAGGCAAAGAAGCTTAGAAGTTTTGCAGGATCTTCAAGTTCAGAACAAAGGCATTATAGAGTATATAAATTTTAAATACACTGCATTTTGCCTCCAGACTTAAACCTTTTTTTTTTCCAGATGAACTGAAATCTTGTCTGAAACTGTCTTTGTTACATCAAAGAACTACTCAGCAAGCTAAAAGAGACAGAAGAAGCATAAAAGGGCATAGTTTAAAATGATTAGTGACACATTCCATACTGACGAGCTGGAAACAGATTTTTTATGAAAGTTTTATATTATTCCAAAAGGAATAATTCTCTTCTGTTTATCTTTTTCTGAACTGCTTTATTGTAACAGTGAAAGGAACTTGGAGCCACCCTGGTTTGTGAACCTAATCCAGTTTTCCTCTGATAATAAATAATTTGTCATTTGTACTTTTAAATTGATGAGAATTATTATAATCGACAGAGAGTATAAAATACTAGGCTTGAGAAACCTATTTATTTTCCCCAATGTGTTATTAGAAAACCAAAAATTGAAAAAGGCAAAATGGTTGTGAGTAATTTGCTTTACAGGGTCTTTTCGTCTGTCTCTCCTTCCCTGAACCCCCTCCCCACCTCTCCCCCTAAAATATCAATGAGAAAAAAATAAAAAAGAAAACCATTAGGAATTAAAACTGAGGCATAAGCATAGACTTTGTAGTCCTAGAAACATGGATTTAAATCCACCTCTTTCACTCACTGCTTGAGTGACTATGAGCAAATTTGCAAATATAACTGAGCCTCAGTTTGCTCATCCATTAAAGAGGCTGGTTGGTAATTCCCACATCAGGTGGAGGATTTAACAACATAATATATGTAATGTGTTTAGCGTATTGCCTGTCTTGGTAAACATTTGGTGCTTCCTACCTCCTTTGTTCTATTTTCCTACTAAGACTCTTTTTGGGGGCCTGGAAAATTCCCTACAGAAAAAGTAAGTAAAAAAAAATCTGTCTTTCACATAGACTGCAGAGACCAGAATAATTTCATCTTGCTACATCCCTTTCCTTTCCTACACTTACTCCTTAACATGTTGACATACGTATGGTCAGGCCAATAACCCTGCTAAGGGGTGGTTGTGATGCATATTAGATGATGAAGTAAGCAGGAAGCATGGGAAGTGACTTTCTTTTTGAAGTATCTTCAGCCTCCTCTTCCATGACCTCCAGATCATAATTTGTGAATGATTTCTTACATCAAGCTCTCATTGCTTATCTTGGGATTTCACATTTTTTCTTAATAAAATTCTTCTGTGTTTATAAAGAGTTCCTTATTGAATATAATTATGACTTTTTAAAAAATGTCTATTATCTGTATATTTTATTCACAAATACTTTTTTTACATTGTTAATGTTAGACAAAAGCAAGTAATTTGAAATTTTATTCTAATAGCTTTTCACTTTTTCTTAATTGTCCTCAAATACATATATTTAAAAGTTACATCTTGGAATTCAAACTTTTTTTCAATTTTCACTAAATAGCAAAGTTTAGTAGTTGTTCAGCCAATATGCTTTTGAATAACTGAATAAAATGTTTGCTTTAAAAAATATTAGTATATGATTTTTGCCCAGTAATACCACTAAAGGAATAATATATTAATGACTAACTTTTTTGAGCTTGAACTACTGAATTCCATTGTGTTGAGAATTTAAGAGCTGGAATATTCTTTCAAGTATTGCTATATAACAAGCTACTCCAAAAATTAGCAACATAAAACAATCATTCTGTATTATTTCTCACCTGATTGTATGAGTTGTCAGCATGGTTCTTCTGGCTTAAGGAAGCTGGACTGGGCTTTTTTAGAGTTCCCGGGGAAAACTCAGGGTTTCAAGAGTCAAGCCCCAGTGTGCAAGCCCTGAAAACTTTTGCTTGCCTCAAACTGTCCAAAGCAAATTTCTTGCCCAAGTCAAAAAGCATGCATGCTGGAATGTATGATTTACTGGAGCCTGATAATTTATCAGTCTTCCATAAATGTTTAAATGATTGGTTTTTAGATCGTGTATGTATGTGTGTATATGTACACACACATACATGCAAAAAAAATATTTTTTTCTTTTAAATTAGTCCTGTTTTTGAAATAATGATGTACTAGCACCAAAAATAATGAAGAAAGTAGTTTACTAAATTTTTCCTGAAAAAGATACAAAAAAATCTTTCCGTCTCTACTAAAAAATACAAAAAACTAGCCGGGCGAGGTGGCGGGCGCCTGTAGTCCCAGCTACTCTGGAGGCTGAGGCAGGAGAATGGCGTGAACCCGGGAGGCGGAGCTTGCAGTAAGCCGTGATCCCGCCACTGCACTCCAGCCTGGGCTACAGAGCGAGGCTCCGTCTCAAAAAAAAAAAAAAATCTTTCCTTACTTGACAGTTAATTTTGACATTTTATTTCAGTATAAAGATCAAGAAATGTATGTCAATAGATTCTTGTTTAAACTGTTTGTAGCTCCCTACTGGAGGGAAAATTCTGATCTCCTTTTATAAGTAGGTGATTTAAAAAAAATCTTAGTTATTTCTCAAATCTAGGGCTTGAGTATTCTGATTTCTGCTTGTAACTCTGAGCTGTGAGAGTAGAAACTGTGTGTACTTTGTATATCTTTTGTAGCTCCAGTGTCTAGCATAAAATATTTGCTGAATAAATTGCCAGAACCCTTTGTGGCAGTGATAACTTGGAAAATAATCCTGAAACTTATCTTTTGCTATTGCTGTATCTTTTACTTGGATAAACATTTTCCAGGATTAAATTCAACATTTAGGGTTTAATTCATCCTATAATCATTTTTAGTCCTGTTTAAGATTACCATAGGAGTGTAAAAATGCATAATATAAGACCCTCTGGAGGCGTGTTTATAAATTTGTGTATTTAATTGTCTGTTTTACCTACCATTTTATTTTTTATTTTTAAATAATTCTGACTTTTATATTATGTTTAGGGGTACGTGTGCACACTTGTTACATGGATATATTGTATAATGCTGAGGTTTCAGGTATGATCGATCTTATTGCCCAGGTAGTGAACAGAGCACCCAACAGTTTTTCAGTTCTTTGCTTTCTCCCCCTTTCCGCCTTCTAGTAGTTTCCACTGTAACCACCAATTTCAATTAACTTACCTATTGTGACTGGTGGTTGAACACTTAATTGAAAATAATGATTAAAACAGAACATTTAAAAAACCTAAATATATATTTAACGTAACTTTAATTTAGAACACATAGATATATTTATCCATGTTATATAGGACCAAGTTGTTTTCTTGGAGTGTTAATTTAGTATTTCTAAGTCCAGCATATTTGCTACAAAAACTACACCCATAATGCATAGTTTGATTTCCACTTTGAAAACTCCTTTAAAAGGAGATCAAAAATTTAGGGATAATTAAGGAAGAATCTAATTACAGAATTTTTCAGGTTTTTGTAATTTCCTAAGTCTTTGAGTTATTTTTCCTGCATGAATTTCACAGTATTGTTTTCTTAAGTCCTCACTGAAAGTTTTTCAAAGCAGTAAATTTTCATAGAAAAAAGTTTCTGCTAACAGTGTTCATCAGTTTAAGCATTATTTAATTAAATGACAATAATAATGAGAACCACAATTGACATCACAGGTTTAAAAAATGCAACTGACTCTTGGTGAGTGTATAATTCTACCTGCGACTGCAGAATGTTGCCCTTGAACTAAAAACTAGTCAACTATCCATCTCTGCAATACAGAGTAAATTTTTTATTAATCCAGCAAGTCAGATAAGAATAGGCAGGTAAGACCGGCCGCGGTGGCTCACACCTGTAATCCCAGCACTTTGGAAGGCCTAGGAGGGCGGATCACCTCAGGTCGGGAGTTAGAGACCAGCCTGACCAACATTTTTAGTAGAGACAACCTTGTCTCTACTAAAAATACAAAAAAAATTAGCCGGGCATGGTGGCACATGCTGTAATTCCAACAACTCTGGAGGCTGGGGTAGGAGAATCTGTTGAACCCAAGAGGCGGAGGTTGCGGAGAGCCAAGATTGTGCCATTGCACTCCAGCTTGGGCAATAAGAGCGAAACTCCGTCTTAAAAAAAAAAAGAATAGTTAGGTAAAGCAAGTGTCTACTATTTAGGAAAAAGACATGCTTCAAAGGTGGCAGAATGATCCACCCGCAGAGCAGCCTACCCAAGTAGGAGAGGCAGGACAATGTTACCAAATTCTTCTCTTAGGTTAAGCATTACAGTAGCTCTGCCTTAAAAGAGAAAATAAATTATTGATTATATCCCTTCAATTGATTAGGGACTGAGTCTGATATTTTTGGCATAACTTACTCAGTGAACATATTTTTCTCCTTCAGTTTTTAAAGGAAAGAACTGAGCTTTCTCTCCTATTTTCAAATTTCAAACAAAATCTCTTTCTTAAGACCTTAGAGGAATGAACTGTGGGTAGTGCTCAACCAACCAGGGGGAGAATGGCATCTTTATTTTTATATTTTTTATTATACTTTAAGTTCTAGGGTACATGTGCATAACGTGCAGGTTTGTTACATATGTATACTTGTGCCATGTTGGTGTGCTGCACCCATCAACTCGTCAGCACCCATCAACTCGTCATTTACATCAGGTATAACTCCCAATGCAATCCCTCCCCCCACCCCACTCCCCGTGATAGGCCCCAGTGTGTGATGTTCCCCTTCCCGAGTCCAAGTGATCTCATTGTTCAGTTCCTACCTATGAGTGTTATTTTTTTATTTTTTGCAGGGTCTCTAAGAGAATTAGGGGCAACTAGAACTGGCTCAAAAAACAAGTATAGACCAAAAAGCAAAAGAGTTAATAAATAAGAATTGCAAATACAAACTCTATTGTATCTTGCACTTTCTTGATGCATTGTAGCACGGAGAATCATAAAATATTCTATGCGTTTTGTTTGTTTGTTTGTTTTTGTTTTTGTTTTTTTGAGACAGAGTCTCGCTCTGTCGCCCAGGCTGGAGTGCAGTGGCACGATCTCGGCTCAGTCTATGCCTTTTAAAATCAACTTAGTACAATGTCAAGATGCTACTTTTTAAAAAGAAAATTAATATTTCTCAAAAATGTAAAAGTTTGCTTGCCAAGTACAGATATAGAGCCCGTCAATGCGTGTTTTCTGTTTTTCATCTGCTCTGTATTCACTTTGATTTATTTGAAATATATAAATAGAAATATTAATGTGCAGATGGCAATGAGATATCTTAAAAATCAAGAGTACAAAGGAAAGGAAATTTAAAAAATAAATGTAGGTTAGCAGCTGAAATAAACAATAGGCTAACGTGGTATATTACCTTATTCAGTGGGTAGAGTGAAAGATGAGATTAACTGCTTTTTATAATGTAAAAGCCACAATGAAGATATAGGATGGTGAGGAATAGCATTCTTTGAAACGACAACATTCTACCACATAAACAGATGGTTTGTCTTTACCTTCAGTATATTAAAAGCTACACAATTTATACTACAGCCAGTTCATATGAATCTTTAGAATAGTTGTGCATAATGTTTTACTTCTGTGTATATCTTCCAAATGTGCAGCTATTTTTTCCTTGGAAAAATCAACCCGTTGAAAGTAATAAAGTAAAAGAATTCAACAAATAAAAGTATTTAAATTCTTAATAAAATAAATAGTGTGCTTTCGAAAACACATACCAGGCCACTTAATTTAACCCACGCCTTCTCCCAGGTATGTTATGAGAATAGAACCAAAGGATTTATGACTGTCTTAAACATGCTCTCAAATCCTTTCCTGAAAAGTGTTACCTTTACTTTTTTGGAATTGGTAGTTGAACCTGCTTTGTGTGTGTGTGCACGTGTGAGCAGGTGTATGTTTGTAATACTACATACCGTAAGTCAAAGAGACGGATAAATTCCTGTTTCATAATTTGTGGATAATTTTTTCACTTTTTGTATTCACCATTTTGACAATGAACTTCCTGCTTATAAAAACGCCTTAGAAAGAGACTAACTTCTGAGCTATGGAGAAGAGGGAAGGGAACTTTGAAGTGTGCTTACTATGGACTCAACAAGCCTCCAGCAATGGACTGCCAGCTCTCCATATTTGCATACTCTCATGTGGATTATATAGAAATACACATGCCCATATACACAATTAAATTCTATCTTTAAAGTATCCTGGGGCAAGAGAGAGAGCTTGAAAAAAAAAATTAAAATCACATCTTTTTCTTTTTTACCAGGGGAGAGGGGTGGGAAATATTGTTCCTTTAAGTTCCATTGATATTTTCTAACTCTCATTTTTAAAAAGAAAAAGTACAATTCATTTTCTTTTTTTTTCTTGGAAGAAAGCTTTATCCATAACTTAAAACTTAAAAAAATCGTGTCCGTCTGACTGACACTGCAGTCTAAAAGCAACTTGAAGTTTTATTTGAGTTCTTATAGTGCCCTAAAGAAATTTTTGCTTTATTTCTTAAAAATAATCTCTTGTTCCTTATTTTTTCATAGACAGACTGTATGCCTGACTTGCATAAAATTCTATGAACATTTAGCTGCCTATATTAAATACTCACAAAGAAGTGAGAAAATTCTTAACATGTCTTAGATACATAGAGACCATATTTCCAATCTCTTTCCATCAGTAGCATCAAGAGAATCCCTTTTTGTATCTCTATAAAGGCATATAGACCACCCAGAGTCTAAAAGAAAACTTAAAGACCTAAGGAAGAATAGATTTTGACAACAGTAGGTAAATTCACTTAAAACCACTATGATTTTCACAATTATTAATTAATTGGGACAAATGAAACTAGAAACATAAGGGTATCTAATACATACTTTATTAGATTAATCCCTCGTACACTTTGATGACCATTTTCGAATGTATACTATCTTTCATTTCTATTTAAATGTTTCATATGCATGTATCATGTCTTATCTACTAGAGTATAAATTCATGGGGAAGACAAAATGAATGGGTTGGGTGCGGTGTCTCACACTTGTAATCCCAGCACTTTGGGAGGCCGAAGTGGGAGAATCACTTGAGACCAGTCTGGGCAACATAGTGAAACCCCATCTCTTTTAAATTGAAAAAAAGAATAAATAAAATGAAAAAAAAATGAATGGG
This sequence comes from Macaca fascicularis, assembly GCF_037993035.2. NCBI lineage: Eukaryota > Metazoa > Chordata > Mammalia > Primates > Cercopithecidae > Macaca > Macaca fascicularis. The sequence goes on along the minus strand of NC_088375.1, from coordinate 73,742,536 downwards.
TAAATGGAAGTAGACAGAGGAGTCACGGCTGATCTCCCTATTTCTCTCTTTCTCTATCCCTCTCACCATTTACCTTGGCTCAGGCATATAATAGGATATTAGTAATGATTACTATCATGGTCTTGTGGAGTGCTAGTGGCCTGGTGTTATTTTTCCACCCAGCATACCTTCACCCTTTCTTTTGATGACAGGGCTCCAATTTCCCTCAGAGCACCCTGGGCTCTTTTAAGCTCAGAACATGTGCTGTGTGTGAAGCTGACTGCATCACAAGGTCTGACCAATGAAGATATTGTATTCTCCTGACCACAGTGATTTTTTTCAGGAGTGACAGGCATTCCAATCAAAGCCACTGAACTGCAGTAAGTCAGTACAGTCAACAGAGGCATGTCTCTTGCCCTGTATTTGAATATGGGATTCAACTCAATCTGCTGCCAGCCGTGTTGCCCCTCAGAGTCTGAGAAATTTAGCCAGCAAGGAAAAAAGCAGAGTGGGTGTGAGAGGAGGTAGACTAGATTCTGATGACATCATTTGATCCTTTGAATCTAGCACTGCCAAAACCCAGCTCTTTCCCTTGAGTTTTTTTTTTTTCCTTTGATTACAGTAGCCCATTATCCCTTTCGTTGCTTAAGCCTCTGTGTGTTGTGTTTTCTGCCACTGAAAACAAAAGCATTTGCCACAATGCTTCAGAGAAAGGAAAACAAGTAGAGAACATTTAGAGAAGTCTCATCACTTCCTGAAAATCATGCCAAATGCTCAACCTAACATATGTGTTTAGCTTTTTCTTGGCCTCTCAAATTAGGAAACCTCAGGAAGTAAGCTGGATGTGAAATGAGATAATATTTTCTAAAACCATGAAATGGCTGATTCCGTTCTGAAGGGTCTCCTCAAAGTCACTTTATTTGACAATGTTCTGAACTGTTTCTCCACTATTTTCAGTTCTCAGAGCCCCGAGTTCTAGAAATAACTCTTGTGCTAATTAGTTGTTTGGTCTGACTTAAGTAACTTTACCTGACTATGATGTTGGTCTCTTATCTCTAAAATGGCAGATGTGAAATAGATCAGCAGTATCCATAGTGTGATCCCAGACAAGGAACGTCAACATTCCTGGGAATTTGCTTGAAATGCAACTTCTCAAATCCTACTCTCAACCTACTTAACCAGAAATTCTGAGGGTGGGGCCAAGCAATCTGTGTTTTAACGGGATTCCATTACCAACTCCAAGGCCACTGGGTGCCGTCACAAGTTTGAAGACCACTGAGCTAGGCCATCTTTAAAATACTTTCAAAGCAAAAAGTATATGATCTTGTCTATAAGACACATTTTATAACTGAGACACATACTGAGGGGAAAATAGGTATAATAGGCCTCCATGCTCAGCTGGTCTTTGACTATATAAGTTCCATACTTAGGGCCAGAGGTCTTTCCAATGTAAGAAAGCTGTCATGTTGCTCACAATTTTCCTGAATGGGCCAGGAACAGATACCAAAGATAACCAGTTCCAGATGTTGAGTCCTACCTGTGGCACCAGAAAGCAACAGGCGTGATGTTTTATGCACTGAGGAACACTAATCAGCCTTACTGTGAAGACACTGTCAGCTAAATTTCCTCTGCTCTTCATTTTCTTCACAGAACATCTGTTATAAGAAACTCCATGTAACTAAAACCTGAATCTTTCCCCTCTGGGGAATTTTCTTTAATGAGCCTCTAGTGGCTACATCTCTAGGGTTTTGAAAAATGTTTCCTGAAGTCAGTTACATCTTCATCCTGGATTCTAGGGTTTGCTGTCTATTGGACCGCATAGCTAAGATTTTTCCTTCTAGGAGTTCACAGACACAACTCCAGAGTAGGTTGACATACTGTCCAGTACCTGGAGAAAAATTAAGATCATGTAACTTTTTATTTGCTAAAAAGAGATTTTTGATGTTGTGATCACTCATACCAAGATAGCATTTATTAATACTATGTGCAGGTGTGGTTTTGCATATATTAACTCATTTTATTCTCCTCACAAACCCTGTAAGGAAAGTGCTATTATTATCCCTATTTATACACAAGGAAGTTGAAGAAACAATACTGGCTTGCAACTAGTAAAGGTCATGTTACTAGTAAAAGGCAGAGACTGTATTTAAATCTAGAGACTGACTATAGAAGCCTAGTTTTGAGTCACTATACTCTATTGTTTATTTCTTCTACTGACTGTTCCTATGATCTTTTGGCAGAAGCGACACAGATTTTGAGGCCCCACTAATCAGTGCAGATCTGAAGAGGTGACTTGACTCTATAGTAGTGTCAAATATAATTTTAAGAGTATTGTTGGTTGAACTAGTAGGTTTTTAAATCTTGTTGCAGATGACCTGGAGAACTGTCCTCAATGACTATATAACCCATGCTCTAAAGTTTATAATGTCATAAGGGAAAAAAAATGTAGGTAAAACATGTTTACAGCCTTACAAAAAAAAGCATTAAGCAGAAGCAATATTATGTTGTATGTGCCCTGTGTGGAGATGGCAAAGAAACCAACCAGTTAGACCCATCCTTTGCTAGTATGGATATGAGTACTTAACTTGCCCACCAACTATTTTGCCCAACTTCCTTCATATTTACCAATGAACTTCTATTATAAATTTTAATTAAAAGAAGATAATGTTAAAATAGTCTTTGTATTTATCTATTTAGGAGAAAATATTTATAATTTTTGTGAAAATATTATTTCTTTTTCTGCACTTTTAGCTCTCAAATGACTTGTGAGTTATAACGTACATTTCTTTATTTGTATATTATATCACAGTTCTTTGGTTTGTGATCAAAAATTTAGATTTTCTGATTTGATTTGCTCTTGTAGAAGCTTTTTTATAGGTGCAGCATAGAAAATGTCATTAGAACTTGTTCAAATACATTTACTCAAAACATTAGTGCGTAATAGTGGTGTCATTATTTTTCATTACTAAGTTGTCCTTTCTTTGGACTTATGTTAAAGTTGAATTCTTTGTGATAATGACTTCCACATCTCAAAAAAAAAAATGAATAGCGTGATCTTCTGATTGTACACAGTTTGCACTATTGTGAAGAGATTTAACTAATCTAATAGTATTAATTTTGAAAAATTAACAAACTTTCTTAAAAGAGAGCAAGAAAACTTATATTTGTAAAAGTTAATGAAAGAAAGAATCTTTTTCTTTCTGTACTAATACAATTTTCTGTGAACAGTTGAAAAAACACTAGAGTCAGGTGAAGACACTTATTCACAAGTGGAATATTCTAGAAATAAGCCTTATGAACAGTGTGAGTATGTCGGAAAATTGTTCACTGGAATGGCCACAAAATGACCATGTGTGACCTCTGGGCCATAAGAAAATAGGAATAATTTCCTCATCTAAATCTGAAGTTGAGAGCATGACCACAGGAAAAAGCTTAAATCTTATTCCCATGGTTGATGCTATAAATCAAGTAAGCATATGTCTTAGACTGTGCATTTGTAAAGCACAGTGTCTATCAAAATATCACAATTCAACTTATTCACCACTTGCCATCCCCAGCATTTTCATTTCCTGATTGTGTGACCTTGAGAAACTTATCCCCTCTCTAAGCCTCATTTTGCTCATCTGGCAAGGGGTTGCATAATTACAGAACTTTCCTGAATGGGTTTAGACAAGGAATAAAGAATGTGTGTGCCCTGAGATCAGCTGCCACATTAGGTAGCTGCTCAATTCTTTGTTTAAAGGACATAAAGCATGATATATAAATACAAAATATACATAAGCTATCACCATTAGGTTGAAAATTAACCTGTAAACATCTAAATTTTTATCTTCCTTGATGATTCCAACAGCTGTCTCTAAAACTAAGTGTAAGGAAATGGCAGACTGGTTGTGGTGTATTAAATTATAAGTGAGGACTAATTTGAGGATCAAAGATGCTCTTCGGGAGATATCACTTGACTAGTAGGAAAAGCATTAGCTGTCTCCTTCTGTCTCATGTATTTGTTCTCTCTGTCTTGGAAATATCCTTCCCCACAGTTGCTGAATCTTGATGTTTAATTTAACACAAAGGTCTTTGAGAAACACAACAGGGGGTTGTTCCTGGTAGTTCTGGCATTGAGGAAATTGAAACGTACATGTTTTTTTCTCATTTATCAAAGAAGGGCAAGAATCTAAACTGACATTTTATATCAAATGAATTATGAACTGTGTACTTTGTACCTAAGGGAACAACAACTAAATTAGGGTTTTAGTTAAGAGAGAGAGAGAGACAAAAATAGGCTTTTAATAAAACATACAGTAATTTCTGTTACTATGCCTGACAGTGACATGGCCAGATACAGTTCTATTGTAGAACTAGTGAATGGATTCAGGCTACTCTGAAATCTTTAAATGTATTTGAGAGACTGTCTCAGAAAAAATTAAACCTAAATTTCTCTTATGTTGTTAGGCTTTACGGTCAGTGAAATAGTCTTGATAATCTAAAGTTAACTTTCAGCTTTTTATCAATGCTTACTTTCCTAGAAAATAACATTTACAAAGTCTTACTTCCTGAGAAAATATGAAATTATAGGTTGCTTGAGAGGGAAAATACTATGCAGAATAAAAATAATATATATGAAAATGCCACATCCCATCTCTCTTCTGTTTATTTGTAACACCTACACAAATACACACTACACACTACACTCACATGTTGTTGTGCTGATAAAGAGCGTGAATTCTAAGATCAGTAGGACTTGGTTCAAATCTTAATTTCCCCCCTCCTACTAGCTGTATGAGCTTTGGCAAGTTATACAATCAGACTCTGCTTTACTCTGTTCCTCTGTAAATGGTAGTAAATAATAAGCACTATCTCATAGGCTCGACACTGAGAACTTAATTATGATGATGCCTGCAATAGATACAACGTGATGCAGTACACATAATACTTGTTACATTGAACAGTTTTATCCTTCCCTATGTGAGAAGATTGGACAGTGGCAAATTAGAACTCCCCTATTTAATGGCTGCTGATTCCTGAAGTATAGGAAGCATTAGAACTAAAATTTTAAGGAGAAGGACCCTTAAAATTTTATGTCCAATAAATGTCCAATAATCATTTTTTAAATAACCAATTGAAAATTCTTGGGAATTGGGGGTGATCTTCTTCTAGGCAAAGCTATGTATTGATTACCATATTATTCTTCACAAATAAGTATTCCAATTTACGCAATATAAAAATAAAAAAGGGTTATTAATACGAATACATTTGTTTTAGACTTCTAAATCCTCGTAGGTTCATAAACCTAAAAGTGAAAAAATTCCTTGACATTAATCCCATATGCTTTCTGATGCCAACGCTATACTGGATAATAATTTTGTGACTAAATTACTAGAAACAAATAACTATCACTGATAGCCTGATTACAAATTTTCTTCATATAATTATTGATCATTGTTGTGGCAAAAATGAACATCATAATTTTTATTCTCAAATTTTGATTCTAACTCTAGTACTTATGAGGTGAAATCAGTTTTTAGAAGTCTTTTAGCAGTTAAAATTCTGCCGATGACTATTGTTTTATTTTTACTAATAGAGAATGTGAAATTAATGACCTGTTGAGGTAAGGGATGCTGTCTTGTCCGTTTGGGCTGCTGCAACAAAATACTATAGACTAGGTGCCTTACAAGCAATAGAAATGTATTTCACACAGTTCTGGAGGCTGGGAAGTCCAAGATCAAGGTGCTGACAGATTCAGTGTCTAGTGAAGGCTCTTCCTCATAGACAGTCATTTTCTTTACTCTAACTTCACATGGCAGAAGGGGTAAGAAGTCTCCCTAAAGGGCACTAACCCTATTCATGAGGGCTACAATCTCACAACCTGATCACCTCCCAAGACTCCATCTCCTAATATTATTTCCTTGGTGGTGAGAATTTCAACATAAGAATTATAGGATTGACAGAGATAGACCATAGCAGATGCCCCACATTTAATTTAAGCATTTTAATGCTAGCTCTAGTTATTATTTGAGTAATTTAATTAATAAACTTGAATATTATATCCATTCCCATTGTTACAATGACTTTTATAACCAATCTGCTCTGATTCTTTAATCATTGAATGACTAAAATTTTCTCCACTATTCAAAGGTCACTTAATTTCTTAGTATTTGATTGTATCTTAGAATATTGGATTCAATGGCACCATAGAGGAAGAGTCCATCTCTAAAATATAATGGTTTATTTTCTACACGACCTCAGTCATTTTCTGTTTTGTTTTTGAGAGAAGCTCTCACTTTGACACCCAGGCTACAGTGTAGTGGCACAGTCACGGCTCACTGCAGCCTCGATATCCTGGGCTCAAGCAATTCTCCCACCTCAGCATCCTGAGTAGCTGACAGTACAGGCATGCACCACCACACCCAGCTAATTTTTGTATTTTTGTAGAGATAGGGTTTCACTATGCTACTCAGGTTGGTCTCAAACTTCTGGGCTCAAGCAATGTGCCCACCTCAACCTCCCCAAATACTGGAATTATAGTTGTGAGCCACTGTATCCACCCCCTCAGTAATTTATTTTGCTGTTTTTCTTGTTAGATACATTCAACAAGGGATAATTTAATGCACTCTTCCTGAAAAGAGTGGCTTTGACTTGAACTTGAATATACTTATTGTTAACCTTGCTAAGTGTATCAATTTTTAATTTCACAAAGGCTAAATTCTTCAGTGAATTATTTTAAACGAAGTCAGTGAGCAATATTAGAATCAAAAATAAAATACAATTAATTGAACAGTATTGTTGTTGCCTATATTTTAAATTATTTTTCCAATTGAAGATATGCTTTAAACAAAGGGCTCAAGCAATCAGGTACCCAAGAAAAAAGAATTTAATCTATGCTGCCTGGAAACTAATTGGATGAATATGATGGTATTCAAAATAATAGGAATGCTAAGAAATACTCTTAGGAATACTAAGAGGAATTCAAATGTCGAAAGCAAAGGTTTAACTAGAGTGTCTAAATGTAGGAAGTCTCTGTGAGGAAAAGGAAAAAAATTTGGTTGACGGTTTGAGACATAACACACAAAAAAATTCTATGACCACCAACTTCAGGGCCTCTAATTAGTCAGACAAAGTGACAGTTCCACAGTCTAGTTGAACAAATAATGTATCTAATGAAATTCAAAATCGCTGTTTTTCTCCGAGCACAGTGAGCTACATCATTCATAGCTTTGGGGTATTTCAAAATTAACAGAGGATGACTTCAGTCTGTCTCATGTTTCTTGGTTAACAAATTCACTGAAATTGTCTTGCAGAGCAATTTTAAGCAACTCTTTAATCTTAAACCACAAAGAGAGGTGGAGGTGGAGGTGTGTTACCTTGGTCCTGTGGATGCTAATGTGAAGTGGAATCTTTTATTTCTCAAAATGGTCAATAGCAATTAGTATTCAGTGGTGTCTTTTTATTCTGGTGCCCTTGACCCACCTCTGCCCCCCTTTCTATATTACTCCTATTATATAGTGTAACTGGGGATATCCTTGCTTCTTTTCCATTCTAATTAAAGCATTCTTAGTGAACACCAGAACCATTTTTTATTTCATGAAGAATAATTACTGGAGCTAGGTGAAATCTGCCCATTGGGTTTTATATAATTTTTGACAAATATTTGCACCAATTTGACTGATGTATTCTTACCATTTCTCCGTGAAATGTTGGAGAAGTTTTCAGTTCCTTCAGAACAATAATCCTAAATATGTCTGTGAAAGACCAAGATAAATGTTGTACCACCTTCAGGTTTTATTTGCTAATGTACTTTAAAATATTTTATTTTGTCACTAATATAAGAAATGATGATTTTTAAATTTTTTTTTTATTTTTGCACGTGTTTCTTTCCCAGTCAGAGTTTGACCTAAATACTCTTCTACTACACTAGTGACAACCTTAAGAAATATCATTTATTTAGGTTGGATGTGTAAAACCTATAGCTCTTGTTATATATCTCGTTTCTCTATTTTTCTCTAGACTCCTTTCTCAGAGCCAAGGGTGCCTTGACACATAAAAGAGAAAAAAATTACTAAACAGAGAGAAAGAGATAGTAATAGACTGAGAAAGACAGACACGATTTCTTCAAACCTCTACTCCAAAAAATCCTCCTAAAAATTTAAACAACGCATTTGTTTAAAACCTCAAAAATATCTTGCTTTCTTTCAAAACTCTGAACTGTTAGATTTTTACCATTCTTCAAAACAGTATCCACTCTCCAAGTTAGTTCTTTAGGTTCCTGTGTGTTGTATGGGAAAGAGGTAGGGAAAGGAGGCTAGCTACGTTTTATGTCTGTGAGGAAGGGCAAAGGTCTGGTTTGGCTCCTTTGAAACAACATTGTTTAAAATAACAGGAACTTGAACTTTGGAGACAGTTGTTGGATTGAAACAGCAGCACAATCCCCTTATTACCTATGTGGTCTTGTGCAAGTCATTTATCTTATGAAGTTTCAGATTCCGTGACCCACCTACTTCACACCTAGGACTATTAGGAGGATTCAGTATTATGATACATACAAAACATTTAGTCCATTGCCTGGTGTACAATACCTCCCCAGCATTAACTCTGACATTGTAGTGTGCTTATGTTTACAAATGAATATCAAGATGTTAGCATTGTTCAAGGGGCAATTAACCAAAGTCATTCATTAAAGTTGTTGAGTTGTTTAATAAACAACTCAATTAGCATAAAGACTCTATACCAAAACTTTGAACTTTGTTCAAACTTCATTCAACCAAAGCAGTTGCTGAGCTCTTTCTAGCTACCAGACGTAACCCTAGGTCCTGTGCAAAACAGACTTTGGGAGCAGGTGGAGTGCATTCCCTGATGGAACTGAAGGCCCTGGCCACCATTGTGGTGATGTTCATAATTGCCCTTACTGCATGTTCCAGCTGGCTACTTAGGAATTCCCTAAGGAGATATTGGCTAGATCAAGGTAGTTAGAGCTTGGCTTCACCTTCTAGGGGGAGAAGGGGTTGCTCTTAAAAAAAACGAGGACAGTAAATTTAAATGTGTTTATAAATAATGATGTAAGACAACTATGTCAATGTTGTTAAAGTTGGATGTTAGTTTTAAGTACAAAATTGTATGTTCTTTATATGGTGGGATTATTGTATGTAGTTATTTTTAAAAATCAGAAAAGCTAATGGATTTACTGTGATTTTCTTGTTTTACACAAATGCAAATTGTTTTATTAAAGCAGAAGAGTCCATTTTAGACCAAATTCATTCCCACAAAATTAAAACTTCTTGGAAAAACAACAAAAAATAACTTTAAGAAAATGTATTGATTGGGAACTCATGACATTTCTTTTCTGTTTTGCCTTTTGGCTCCTGCGAATCTCAGAAAAAGAAGTCTGTTGCTACTCAGGAGGCTGAGGCAGAGGTTGCAGTGAGCAGAAATTGCGCCACTGCACTCCAGCCTGGGTGACAGAGTGAGACTCTGTCTCCGGAAAAAAAAAAAAAAGTCTGTTGCTTGACAATGGCTTACCTTAGTAAAGGTTTTGTGATACAATTCACTGATCTTTTTCCTTCATTATTCAGCTCTGTTTTCTTGCATTTTGTTCTAAATATTTTTAAAAATATTTTGATAATTAGGCAGGTTAATAAATTATAAAGGTTGTCTATAGTTTCCCCATCTCTTTCTGGTATTTTAATAACATGAATGCAGATTCTTTATTGATCCATGTAAGAATGAGCTCCCAGAAGTGAGAGTAATGAAATCAAGTAGCCAGAAATACTTAGTGATTGGATTGTTTTTCATACTCTGCACTCAACTTTTATGGAAAAAAAAAAAACTCCAATCAAGGTATATCAATAAGATGATAATCCATTCATTCCTTTTCAGCATCCAGTCCAGTCCGTTTACCAGAGAGTAGCCACCATCATCTGTGCCTCAGTATTTTCAAACTAAGCAACAATTGTAGTTTCTTTGCTTAAAATATTGATGGAATCAGTGATTCCTCACCTCCTTAATACACAATTCAGACTCCTTATCTGGGCTACAAGACCAGTGCCTCCCACCCTTGCTGCCCTGCTTTGAATTCCTTAAAAACTGAGATCACCATAGAGCTTTCGGCCCATAATAGGGCAGCAAAATCTTAGTCATTTCACAGGTCCAAACTTAAATACCACTTCCTTAGAAAGACTTTTCTTTCAACCAAAATTAAGTCAGCCCCCTTTAATGATACCACTTATAGTACACTCTTCCCCTTCATAGCACATTGTGAACATTTTAACTACATATTGCTTTCTATTTGTTTGATATCAGTCTTGCTCCACTTGACAATATTCTCATGCCCATAATGGTGTGACTCTGGCTAGTTTGTTCTTCATTATGCATCCATCACCTGGCACAATGCCTGGCAAGGGAGGAAAAGAGGATGGGTAGATCTGGTTTTCAGGGAATATAAAAATGACAGCGCAGTTTTATCACAAATGTTTAATCTTTCTATATTTCCATATTTATAGCTTGGAGATTACGTAGTAAACAGGAAAGAGGATGAGGTTTTGAATCCAAATTCTCATGTTTGAATCCCAGCCTGGCACTTAACACAATCACAAAGAACTGTAGGAGGCATGCAATACTCACATCATTGATACTTGCAAGGCCAAATGAGAAAAATGCAGATGCATTCAAAAGGTGGGAGCTACATGAGAACTCATGAACACAGAGAAGGGAAAAACAGACACAGGGCCTACTTGAGGGTGAAGGGGAAGGGTTAGAAGACGGAGAGGGGCAGAAAAAATAACCATTGGGTACTAAGTTTATTACCTGGGTGATGAAATAATCTGTACACCAAACCCCCATGACTTGAGTTTACCTGTGTAACAAACCTGCACATGTACCCCTGAACCTAAAATAAAAATTTTTTAAAAAGTAATTGAATCGTTTGTAACTCAAAGGATAAATGCTTGAGGGGATGGATAACCCATTCTCCATCATGTGACTGTTTCACATTGCATGTTTGTATGAAAATATCGGATGTACTTCATGTATGTGTGTGTGTGTATATATATATATATATATATATATAAAATACACACTACATACCCACAACATTCTTAGAAATATATGTTTTTTAAAAGAGTAAAATTAGACCCCTATCTCTCACCATATGCAAAAATAGAATCAAAATGGATTAAAAACTTAAGTCAAAGACTTCAAACTATCAAGCTACTACAAGAAAACATTGGGGAAAATCTACAGGACATAGGTCTGGGCAAAGATTTCTTGAGCAATATCCCACAAGCACAGACAACCAATGTAAACATGGGCAAATGGAGTCACATAAGTTAAAAATCTTCTGTACAGCAAAGGATGCAATCAATGAAGTGAAGGAGCACCCCACAGAATGGAAGAAAATATTTGCGAACTATCCCTCTGACAAGGGATTAATCACCAGAATATATAAGGAGCTCAAACAACTCTATAGGAAAAAACCTAATAATCCAAAAAATAGGCAAAATATTTGAATAGACATTTTTCAAAAGAAGACATACAAATGACAGTCATATGAAAAGGTGCTCAGCATCATCGATTATCAGAGAAATGCAAATCAAACCTATAATGAGATTTCATCTCACCCCAGTTAAAATGGCTTATGTCCAAAAAAACAGACAATAAATAAATGCTGACAAGGATGTGGAGAAAGGGAACCCTTGTACCCTGCTGGTAGGAATGTAAATTAGTACAACCACTATGGAGAACCATATAGAGGTTCCTCAAAACTCTAAAAATTGAGCTACCATATGACTCAGCAATCCCATTGCAGGGTATATACCCAAAAGAAAGAAAATCAGTATATTGAAGAAATAGCTTCATTCCTATGTTTGTTTCAGCATTGTTTACAATAGCTAAGATTTGGAAGCAACCTAAGTATCCATCATCAGATGGATAGATAAACAAAATGTGGTACATATATACAATGGAGTACTATTCAGCCATAAAAAGAATGAGATCCAGTCATTTGCAACAACTTGGATGGAACTGGAGATTATTACATTAGGTGAAATAAGCCTGGCACAGAAAGACAAATGTTGCATATTCTCACTTACCTGTGGGATTTAAAAATCAAAGCAATTGAACTCATGGATTTAGAGAGTAGAAGGATGGTTACCAGAGGCTGGGAAGAATAGTGGAGGTTTAGGGAATGGAGGGGATGCTTAACGGGTTAAAAAAATAGAATGAATGAATAAGACCTACTATTTGATAGCACAATAGGGTGCCTGTAGGCAATAATAACTTAACTGTATAGTTTTAAATAACTTAAAAAATGTAATTAGATTGTTTGTAACTCAAAGAATAAATGCTTGAGGGGATGGATGCCCCATTCTCCATGAGGTGCTTGTTTCACATTACATGCCTGCATCAAAACATCTCATGTGCCCCATAAATATACCTCCTATATGCCATGAAATTAAAAAAAAATAAAAAATTAAGAAAAAATTCTCAAGTGATTAAAACTAAGATGGCTGGGTAATTTAAGCTCTGTATTGGGTATAAGCAGAACGTACTTTTACTAAACCTTGTGAATTTTTTAAGTGATTATGAAATATAGGATCGGACGTTGTTATTTCATAAATATTATTATTACAAATAATGTATCTAGAGCCATCTCAATTATGAAGTCATCAAGGATGGGGAAGAAAATTTCAGAGAGAAACAATAAATCTTAATGTATGGTGCTTATTTTCAAGTAACTTAAAATGAACCATGAACAAATAAGGTTCTCAAAACATTTAATTCCTATCATGCCTACCATCTTTACTATGGCATGAAGAGAATCATAAAGTAATCATTTGGACGATGTTAGCAACTAAATAGTTATAAACTGAGCTAGATTGTCTACAAGATATTAATGCTTGTGATGCTGACCCCAAAATGTTATGTCCCTTTTTTTTTTTGCCATTACATAAAAATGTACAACTACTATGTCTCTCTAGTCATTACAGTATCACCCAGCAACATGTTTTTTGGGATATATTAAATGACTTAGTGATACTTAAGAAGATACTTTGATCAATGTAATAAATGAGTAAAGCATGATTGTAGTTATCGTGTGAGTAAAGATATGACAGGATCATGCGACAGACATTGGGGGTAAGATAAAGATCATGACAATAGCAAACACTTACATGTACTTATGATATGTACTTGATTATATCATGTATATATTATATTGTGTAACCACTTGATACGTTAACTTATGTAATCCTCCCAACCATACTCTGTGAAATATGTACCATCTTAGTCTTTCTTTCATTGTGAAGAAACTGAGGCACATAGAGATTTTGGTACTTGCTCAGTAATTAGCACAATCAGGATTTGAACCCAGATAAGTTGGCTCTTAACCAATACACAGATCTGCCTCTTCTGTGATTTAATCAAAATAAACTCTAAATAAAGACATTACAGTAAAGACATTAATTAGCTGCTAATCAGCCAATTATTTTAAAAATGTAACAAGTGCTAATTGAACGTAAATGATAGTGAAAAAATGTGAAATGTTCAGGATTATATAAAGTAATAAAAAGCTCATCAAAGGTAAAAAAAGTTCTAGTTGGAAACAATACATGAACAAGCATTTTAGAAATTAGGAAATGGTAAATAGCCAATAAGCATATTGTAAATATTTCAATCATAGTCTTTTGGTTTTCAGTGCTGTCTATAGACTGATACCTTCCTTATGTATATGCCCAGACTTAAACACATGAACTCTTGTCCCGTGTAGACAATGACCTTCTAAAAATATCTTAGGCAATCCAGAACCAACAAATTTTTTTTCTTCCTCCACCAAGTGTCCCTCCCCTATTAGACCCATCTCAGAAAATGATATTGTCTTTCAGTTAGTTTCTCAGACCAGAAGCTTCGGAGTCAAGCATCCTTCTTTCATTCTCTGCATCCCTACATCTGTTCCATCACCAAATCCTCTATGAACAATACCTTCCAGACACATGTCAAACAGGCTTCTGCCTTGGGTCTGCTTCATTTGTGCTTGTCCCAGTGATTTCCAAATCTCAGCTCAGATAAAACCTCATCAGAGAGGCCTTCCCTGCCTATTGCATCTAACATGCTAACTTTGCTCCACTCCCTCCCTCATCACTCTCAATGCCCTTATATTAGAAATGCTTTTTTTCCCTCTCATTAAGTGTTAATAGACTTTATTTTTAAGAGCAGCTTTAGGTTCACAGCAACATTGGGCAGAAGGTGCAGAGTTCCCCTATATCCTTGCCTCCATGATAACCCTTACCCATTATCATCCTCTTCCACAGAGTGGACCTACACTGACTTGTTTTTATCACCCAAAGTCCATAGTATACACTAAGGTTCACTCTTGGTGTTGTACATTCTATGGCTTTAGGCTAATATATAATGGCATGTACCTACCATTATAGTGTCATACAAAGTGGCTTCACTGCTCTGAAAAGCCTCCATGTTCCATCTATTCATTCATACATCCCTCCCCCAACCCCTGGCAATCTCTGATCTCTTTTTATTGTCTCTATAGTTTCGCCTCTATCTTTTTTTTTGTCTTTCATGTCACTCCTCTTAATAAAAACCATTTTAATTTGTTCATTACGATATTCCCAGGTTATGGAATAGTGCTAGGCATAAAATAGATGATTTTTTAAATAACTGCTGACTTAATGAATTATTATATATATATATATACACACACACACACTTTATATCCATCATATGTAATTATACTATATACAAATTATATGACATGTAGATATATAATATATTTAATTATATACTTGTATTATTATATATATGTGTGTATGTATGTGTGTAGTAAAGATGGTAGTAAAGATGGTAGGCATATGTGTGTGTGTGTATATATATATATAGGCATTATTTAAAATACTCATTTTGATGAGGATACTGGAAAACAGACCACTCATACCTTAGTAATGGTAGTATAAATTCAACTTTCTGGAAAACAATTAGTCAACTAATATCTGAAATGGTAGAGCATTCATTCATGTTTACCCAATAACTCTAAAAAGTATCCCTAAAGATGCATCATTCAGTATCCATCAATGTCATCTTTGTTAAGTGAATGTTCTGCATCTATAAAAATAGTACGTGCAATTATTTGAAAAGTCATGCTACCAAAAATACTTACTGGCATATATGGTAAAGCAAATAAAGTTTACTAAATAATATGTAAGTATTCATCTTAATGTTTTTCTTAATTATGTGCACATCTATTTGTATAGAATAAAAGACAGGAAAGATGATCTATAATAATTTAACGGCGGCTATCTCTAGGTAGTGTAACTATGGATGATTGTTTTCTTCATTTGTTTTATAACCTTCAAAGTTTATATCATAAACATATTTGTAGTTAGGAAAATGCAGATAGTACTTGATAGTACTTTTAAAAGAGCTCTCTTTAGTTCTCCAAGAACTAAATTTTATCATTTGTTTAACAAGTATTTAATGACCAATACTAAACTCTCAAAATTTGTTAAGTGCTCTGAAGTTTACAAAGACAAATAAAAAGCATATCTGCTCTCAAATGGTTTATGTTACCATTACCTTGGTTTATCATGGGACAAAGCAATAATTAGACTTAAATTTAAAATTCAAAATTCAACGAGGTTTTGAGAGATGAACGATGGTCGTGAAAACAAAAGGGACGTATATGAAACCACAGGTTTCTATCCATCATTCGTTGTGACATGTTGCTTAGCCTTTTCTAACCTCAGTTTTTATATCTGTGAAATAAGAACATTGAGAGAAACGAATGATCAAATGAATGTACTCTAAAGTAATATTGCAGATTTAGTTTGATAATACCTCCAAGCAATTAATCTATGTTAAAAATATTTTTCATATTTTATTGCAATTTATTTGTAAATAGAAAATATGTTCTCGATCCTAACAATTGTTAGGTTAATTAGAGAAATAGTTTTTTCTGCAGATCTTTCCCCCATCAACTCATCCATTTTTCTAACCATTGATCATCCTTTCATCCAGTTTTTATAGGCTCTTTCATAGATAGAGCACTGTGTTGGGCATTATGGCATGTCTTTAATTACTCTGCTCCTTTAATATTCCTTTAAGACTATGTATACATTAGAAAATAATTAATCTGGTATCTTTAGCTATCTATATGACCATTTTGAGTCAGCTACATAGCTGATACAAATGAACTTGATGAACTCCCGTATTAAGCAGGCCAAAATTAAGATACTCAGTGAAGTTTCAGCAGCAGCACTTGAAGAAAGGAAAGTCAGTGTCTTCCTGTGGCAGGCTGTGGTCACAATACACAAGGAGTGTAAGTTCAAAAGACATTCTCAAACTGGAACACATCCAAATCAGTTAACCAGGGTAGAAAATGGTTGAGAAAACATACTACATGGAAACTAGTTGGAGAGAACAGGATGTTTACACTTAAATGGGGAAATTTAGTGGAGAGGAGGACAAATGCTTAAAAATACCTGAGGTTCTAGTCCAGGTATTAGAGATTAGAGGTAAGGTCCTAAGGAGTTCGGTGCTGTTAGCATGACCAATCATATGCCCCTTTTGCCCAAAATAGTCCCAGTTTATGCCTGCTGCAACTCGGTTCACTCCTATTAATCACTTCGAGTGCCCCATTTCACTCAGAAGGTCTCAATGTGAACAAAAGGTTATATTTGCCCTAAGTTTTGTAGAACCGATACAATTCTTTGTTCTACATTAGAAAGAACTTTCCAATGATAAAGACTATTCAATAATGTGATGGGACAACTTGCAAAGCGACTATTTCCATGTCACTGGTAAGGAACATGCAGAGGCCTGGGGTCACCTTCTGGGATGTTCTAGGCAAGGATTCCTTATTAGATGAGAAGATAAAGTTGGTGACTTTTAAGCTTACTGCCTTTTGATTTTAAGATTCTGTTGTTTTATTTTTTAATATTCTATGGTCAAATATCAGATCCATGACATACCTACGAAAACACAATTTTTAAAATATACTTTTTCTCTCACTAACATGAAGACCTCTCCATTTTATGTTTCATTGAATTTCTGTAGATGTTGACTAATTCTGGAGATGTTCCAAATTCATGCTAGTAGTTCTATGTGTGGTACCTTGTGGAATGATGGGAATCCCTGCTATGATAAAGAAATAAGACCGAGGAGGTACTGTTTAAGAATATGACCTGGACAGAAAATAAATCCAACATTTATTGAAACTTATTTATTTAATAATGTAAATGGTTTGCTTTTATATTTATTTAATACATTTAATAGGTAGTCTATATTATAAATCATTTACTATAGCAGGCTGTTTCATGATGTAAAATTAAGAGCACACCGCCTTTGAACTTAAAACGGCCCATGTTAGAATCCTCAGTGTGCCAGTTATATCAGTTCTGTGATTTGAAATAAAATATTTAACTTCTCTCTGAGCCTCACCTTCTCCATCTATCCTACAAAGAGAAAACTCTACAATTTTGGAGTGTAATTCTGAGGATTCTAAATAATTATGTTAAATAACCTTGTACATAGTATGCTTTCAAAAAGTTCGCTCTGATGAAAGACTGTTTTGTGAATATGAAATCTATTTTAACCTACTTGTTACTATTTAATGCTGCTCTGTTTGTGCATCCTTGTGTTCAAGGTTGACTGTCCATTTGTTAGCACATCTGCATATTCCTCATAATTAATATCTTTTTAAATGACATATGGTTTAGTGACTGGAAATTGAGTCTTGCCTTCTGTTTTCAATTTGTTCATGACTCAATGACTCAATATATGTGTCTGAACTTTAATTTTCCATTCTGGAAAGTAGAATTTAAAACCCTTGCTCATACATAGCTATTTCAGAAAATGATGAAGAAATGTGTAATCCAAGGATTTTGAATATGTGCCAGGCTATTCAGTAATGCAGCATATAGGTAAAAGGCCACTGTTTCTCTAATGTTAACAGAGAAGCCTAAATGACAATGCCAAAAATGTAATCCCTGAAGTGAGGAGGTAATTCGGGGTAGGCTAGAGTCAGATTCGTAGCTTTTAAATAAATATAAAAGCAAACCATTTACATTATTAAATAAAGAAGTTTCAAGGCTAGAGTCAGATTCGTAGGAATGAGCACAGAAAGAGTTGGTGGGAGCCCTAGGCCCTGGAATGAGGCTGAGAACATCATTAACCTGGATGAACAACTGATAGCACCCCCAAGGCAGTGCCTCTGCAAGCCAGGGATCTCTGAAAGACAAGGCCCAGTGTACCCCTGGAAGTGAGTTTCTACTTCCGAGTGCCCCATAGCATTTATACCTCTTTTGTTCAGAGTACTCTTTTTTTGGTGATATAGTTATTTGAGTCAGGTCTAATCTGTTAAACATGAAGTAGATTATTTTATTCCTCCTTCTACCTATTCTGCCCTTTCCCTGCCTCTAACAAGAACCTTGTGCAGAGTGGTATTCAATGTCTTGTATTATAGAATTAAGTTTGATACAAAGTATTACAGGCTTATTTGATATTTTAATACAGCATTTTATTTCACTATTTTGAAATGCACACACACAGGCAAAAAAAAAACACACCACAAAAGTAACACGTTGGTGGGATGTCCTGAGAAACAATTTAGTGCATATTGGAAAGCACAGTGAATTCATTTTCTCCCTAAAATATTCTTCTTCTTGTCCCCACAGACTTGGTAGTCACCAACTACATTTGTAAAGCCTCTGTTTTTGCCTTTGAGAGCTCACCCCCAGAGTTTTATAAATCTGTAGGGAGCAAAGGTTTAGGACATGTGTAAATAAATCATTTTATATTTGCTTTTTTGTTTGTTTTATTTTGTTTTGTTTTCTTAGAGGAGTTTAGGACATGTCTCCGTCATTGTCTATTTGGTTTTTTGTTTTCTTTCATTTTTCATATAGATAAGAGTCTAGTGGTGTATATCATTTAAAGTGTAATAAAATTATACATTCAAGAGATTACACCATCTCGTTATTCCAATCTGTGATTTAATTTATTGCTTAATGTTTTGTATGAATTTGGTCTTCTGAAGCAGGTTAAATTTGAAATTTTATTAAAAACCCACTTCCTTTGAATTTATAGATTGAGGTAGCTGTTTTATCTAGTCGCTGTGTAGAATTAGTATTTACTGGACAAGATGTGTTGATTCAGGCGGTTGTCTTGGAGTGTTTGCCCCGTGAGGGTCATATTAAACTTGAAAGAAGCTTTTTGAGCAACAGAGCATCTTGGAGACAATATATCAAGCTGATGGATACAGGGCTCTTCTGTTAAGAAACCAGCAGCGGAATTATGGCTGGCTCCCAGTTATTGCTTTGGTGCTAAGGAGCCTCTAAGGATTAAATCTAGGATAAAAGGGGTTAAACAGAGGGGAAAGGAAGGTTTCCAGAATTCAGTGTTACTGGAAGCATACAGAATAAGTGGTTATATATAAATAATTTAAGATGACCATTCTTTTTGGAAATATTTCACAATTTAATAATTCAAAGTGTACCAGTTTAATGGAGCATATTGTTTTATTATTACTCAGAAGAGAATTCATGACACTTTATTATTATTATGAAACCTACTTTGGGGCACTTCTTCCTACTTTCTTAATAGAAAGGCAATGCAGTTTTTTAACACATAAGGGATTTTTGTGCATATTAAAAACTGTTTTTTGGGGGGCTAATGACTTGAAATTCAGAATTTGGATTTTCAATTACATTATACTCCTTGATGTAGAAAAATTAGACAAAAATAATCAAATAAGAGACATGGTTTTATATGTGATACATTGCATGCAATTTGCACTTTACTTTTTGCCTGTGTTTTCACAATGTTCTTTTTTCTATGTGTGCACTTATTATAAATCAAAGTATATAAATCAAATAAGAAATTATGATTGTTTAAAACCATTTGTGTTCATAGATAAAATATCAATTAAAAAGCCTTTAGCAATGAATGTCCTTCAAACCAAAAATGTGAACTTAAGAAGTGGATAGCTGGCCCTTGGCAGCAATCTTATTGCACTTTCTAGTCATGCTACACTTTTACGAATTGAGAGAATTATTTCATATCATTTCCTCTCTCTTCAAGAGTCTATTTCATCCACACACTTTGTCACTGAGCCTTTGCTTTTATTTTGCTCACTGAGAAACTGGGCATCATCAAAGGAGATCTTTGCTATTATTCTGTCACTGCATCTACTCACTGTTCTACATCTTCATCTGTCCATTCACTTTTGCACAATGTGAGAACTATCCCTGCTCTGTTTGGTAGCCAGTGTGCACTGACTCTCAGTTGATTCAACTGTGCACTGACTCACCTCTCTCTTCCTGCACTAGGACTTTGCTCTGGCAATCATTCTTCTACAGTATCATTTCCCCTAGTCTATGCTGGATTCTTCCAATAAACATGCTTATATGCTGCAACATCTTCCAGTCTTTAGAAAACTTTCATTTGATATCATGAGCTTCACTAGCTACTGCCCCATTTTCTAATCCCTTTTAGAATAAATTCCCTCTAAGTGTTGTCTAAGCTCAATGTATCTACTCTTTACTCCCTCATTCTCTTCACAACCTTAGCTTAGACTGCTGTGCCCAGCACTGCACTACATCTGTGCTTTGCAGTTATCAAACACCTGCACTTGGCCAAATGCAAAGTTTTAACTCCCAGTCTTCTTCTTCCTTAAAGTCTCAGCCGAGTTGGGACAGCTGATACGTCCTTCCTTTTTCATGTGATGTCCTTCCTTTTTCATGTGCCTTCTTTCTTTACTTGGCTTCCAGTCTATACCTTCTCAGTTTTCCTCCTACCTCACTGACCACTCCTCAGTATCCTTTGCTATAGAGGCTTCCTCCTGACCTCAACATTTTGGTGGATTCCGGGGCTCAGTTCTCAGACCTCTTCTATACTCATTCTATCAACACTCACTTCTAGTTTATTTCACCATCTCAGCCTTTAAATATCACATATATGCTGACCTACAACTCCTGTGAAGACTATGACTCCTATGAAGACTACAACTCCTGTGAAGACTTTTCCTTTCTCTCTCCTCCTTAGGTCATGTTAGCCACGGTGACCTTCCTACTGTTCCTTAAACACAACCAGAATGTTTTCCTCCTTACTGCCTCTGAATGTACTGCTCTCTCTGGCTGGATTGCTCTTCCTCCAGACATTTGGATGGCTGCCTCCCTCATGTCAGTGAGGTCTCTGTTCAAATATCACTGAATTGCATTTTCTTCCTATAATCTTCCCATTGAAATGAAGTTGTTACCTAGTAACTAAAACTGCACAATTCTTTTTACCTTCTCTTTCCTTACCCTGCTTTATTTTTCTGCAAAGCACTTATGGCCACCTGATATTATTGTGTACACAATACTTATTTGTTTATCACCTGCTCTCTCCACTTGAATGTAAGCTACCTAGGGGCAAGAGTCGTGTCTGTTTTATTCAGTGCTGTTCTCCTTCCACATGAAGAGTACTGCTTAGCACAGAGTGGAGCCTCAATAAATGTTTATTGAACAAATGAATGAATTATTAATGAACTCAAACCCATTACAGCAGATGGATGAAACATGTAATCTAATTCTTCTATTCTCATCACTGGTCATTCATTAGCCTCATTGTTCACAGACAGCTTCTTCTGAATTGGAGAGTACATAAAATTGACACACTACACAAGGTTATGTATAAAATGAAGTTGAAAATGGACCCTGATATTTCATTTATTCTCATTATTTTGATCACTTCTGCTTCTTCATCAATGGCCTCTGGTAATTTGTGGTCATTAGGAACCTATATTAGAATAATCAGAATGTTCCCAACAAAGTATGTTATACTAGCAATTAAATTATGCTAAGAAAGTGCAGGTCAGTCCAATGTAATAATAGTAATAATATTTAGCAGCTAGTAATTATCAGGGTCTAAAATCAGGTGCTTTATTTATATGATCTCTGAACTTCACAACAATTCTATAAAGGAAAAATATTATACCTACTTTAAAGATCAGAAAATACAGGCTCAGAGTCATTAGGTCATTTTCCTAAAGGCACAGCGTTTTGCTGAATTTGCTTTCAGGTTTCTGAATAGCTTTGGAACAAACTGATTTGATTTAGAACATGCTGATATGACAGGCTCATTTGAGGTATACCTGTTGGAAAAAATTAATTAAATAACCAGTGTCATCTTATCAATTTTTTTTAGTAGAATAGGCTTTAGTTTTACACATTCCTATTAGGGCTTCTAGAATCATTCAAATAGATTTCCCTGGTAAATTGTACCAAGCAGGTATGTTGAAGTCAGAACAGATTGGCTAGAGACTCAACTAGACTAGAAAAAGTGGTATGTGTGCTCTAACTTGCAAAATTGAATAAGGGCAGGAGAAGTGATAACTGTGAGAAGGGATAACTGTATAACACACATAGGGAAAAATGTTTAATTTTTATATTTTCATGGATGAGCATTAAGGCTGGAATATGCTATATTCAACCACTTATGTTTATTTATCATTCCAGGAAAATACAATTTTAGCAAGGGACTTCCCTTCCTCAAAAAAAAAAAAAAGAAAGAAAGAAAGAAAGAAAATAAAGCCATTGTGTTCATGTGTAGTGGTGTGATTTAAGGCAATGGATGATATCGGGGGGGATGAATATGAGATTTGGACTGCTTCAGTGTTCAATTGCTTGGTCTGTTGAACAAAGAGTTAAATCAAAAAGGTACTTTAATATTTGCTTCACTAAATTCCCTCCATGTTTTCAATTAGATAAACAGAAGTACAGGTGGGAATGTGCTGCATATTCATTTGTCTTGCTGTTTGGGGGCCGGCTTTTAAGACTGAAATACTAATGTAATTGTGTTGAAATGAACAATAAGGAAATACAGGAGTTCAGGAATGAAAATGTTAAATTAAATGGACCATGTTTAACATTGTTGTTGATCCTGAGGAACAGTTTTTCCAGTATATGGAGCATTTCGATTCCATCCAGCATATGTTCTCCACAGTTTTCTCTGCTCTAATTCATCTGTGTTTTTCGACAGCTCCAGATGGCGTGCTGCCTCCCAGGCTTTCATCTGCCACTCCAACCAGTCTTCAGGTTGTCTGGTCTACACCAGCTCGTAATAACGCTCCTGGCTCTCCCAGATACCAACTCCAGATGAGGTCTGGCGACTCCACCCATGAATTTCTAGAGTAAGCATTCTACTTTGTCCATTTTATCTATCAGCTGGGTTACATAATATAGACATAACATTTTTGAAGAGTAGGTCGGTTCTCATTTGCAAAAAATATAGGTTACCCTTTAAAAGTTAAAAAAAAAAAAAAACCCAGACTACTTAGAGGATAATCATTTGCTTTGCAAAATTATCTATTTTTCACTTATATGGCCTTTAAAGTAAGAATTCTTCCCACTGAAACTTTTCATGAGCACATGCATTACAAAAAGCAATGAAACTAACAATATAATGTTTGAACTGTCACTAACAAATTATAACACCTACTGTACAAATCAACATGGCAGTCAGTCTCAATACTACTAGCATTTACATTTCATATAAACACAAGATTACAAACTCTCAGTCAATGGCCATTTATTTTAAAAGAGATCTCATTTGATGGCAGAAAATTACAGTACTTAAATGTATGTTGGCATCTTCTAAAATTTTTTGTAGTAAGAAATTTATTTGCTTTTATTTCTTTGAATGTTGAAAACTTCCTAATTGACATTTCTTTCCCATACAGGTTATTTTCTAATCCTTCTGCATCGTTAAGCTATGAAGTGAGCGATCTCCAACCGTACACAGAGTATATGTTTCGGTTGGTTGCCTCCAATGGATTTGGCAGTGCACATAGTTCTTGGATTCCATTCATGACCGCAGAGGACAGTAAGTGGTCTGAACAATACACAGCCAAATGTCTTCTACATTAGGGAGTTTAAAATGTCTTCAGTTTTTTCCAAAGCAAAGAAATGAACCTCCCTTATTTACTTGTCGTTTAGTGACAATAATCTTTTTTAGGGCAAGAGTGGGGCAAAGGTGGTCAGTCTCTCCAGAAAGAAGAATAATGTGGTCTTGGAGGATTGGAGGGTTAGGCCTACAGACAGGACAAAGTAATTCACTACAAATTATGATATGGCCCCATTCTGTCCTTCAATGTACATCTTGGTGCCCTGCAAGAGAAAGGTTGTCATCTTCTGCTTTATGACTGAATGTTCTGTTTCGGAGAAATTCTGGCAGGCAGAAGAAAATGAAATATGGACCTTACTTCATGAGGCTGCTTACATGTACTTGTTCCTGGAAACAGGTTTCATTTTCCTGCTTTTACTCATACCCCAAAGACAACCTTCAGTATAGAGAAGCATAATCTGATAGCAGTGTATTACAAAAGGTGGATTGAGATTTCCTTATTCAACCAATAAAGAGAATTTTACAGTGGTTCACTAGGAAGTTATTTTTGCATATATTTGCTAGATTATATTTGAGAAAAATACATGACCATAACATTTGGTTTTATACAAATTGCCTCTATAAAAGCATATATATGAAAGTAGAGGGTTTTTTAAAGAAAAGTTGGAAATTAAATCAAGCTACACAGAGTGAATAAGGACATTGTATCTTTGAACAGTTAGGTTTTTTGAGTTAATCTTGTCAAGTCTTTTAATCACAGGCTTCTTAGGAGATGTTCTCTGCTGGCCCATTGCCATGCTGGCTCTATATCCAATGAGAATGTTAAGTGACTTTTAAAAGCCTAGATATTAACACAAGGATATGGTATTTGCAACAATATCAATTGTTTATTATATTGTTTTATTTCTATAATACCTTTAATTGCATTGTTTTAGTGAAGATAAGACATCAAATGAGATATAATCAGTACAATCTATCTTGTTTAAAGTTGACTTTATTTTTACAAAAAAAAGCCAGCATTATGAGCAATAATGTATATTACTTAATCCATTTCTTCCAATTCGTAATTACTCCCTGAGAGAACGTTAGCTACTTTGCAAGGGGACTCGCAGTATTTTTGTTCTCAAGGGTGTCATTTAGTAAATTATCAGCACAGTACAATAAACGGCACCCAAAGTTCAGAAAGCATTAATTCGCCACCTTTTAGGAGGAACATTACATACACTCCGGGGAATCTGGACGCCATGATCACCAGATTTATGGACTGAAGAATTCACACTCAAAATAGATTTCTGAAGAAACATTTAAAACAACTGAAGATGGGTTTGTAATCTCCTTCTTATGTACAGCAGCATGCTTGATGGCACTAAATAAAGATTAGCCAAAAATAATTATTCAACCCACTGCAGAGGTGATGTCTCAATAGAATGCTTGGAAGAAGGGAGAAAGCATTTTTTTTTTGGCACAGCACTTTTTATTCCCCTAGAGAAAGGGCAACACTCAAACCTCCTCAGTGGTAATCTCCCCACAATTTTTACTGAATGAGGGCCATGACCTGCCATCTATTGGCAGGGAGGTAGCACATAAATAAGCAAAAGTCCAACATATTGTAAAATACCAATTAGCATAGCTTCCTTTGTTGAGCAAACTTATCTTTGGTCTCATTTTACTATAAAACAAGTCTTACAGACCATACATGTAAGTGGTTGGAATTTTCATACACAGAGACCCTACTATGGTTGTGATATTTAGGGCTTGAGTTCAAAGTGAATGCTATTAACCCTTCATTGTCCTTAAGGAAGAATTAGTAACACTTGAATAAATAGCAGGTATCAACTCATAACCATCATTTTTGTTTAAACCCGTTCCTCAAAATGAATGAACCCTTCCTTCCTCTGCTTTGTGTGTACACTGTGAAGTCACATACATAGCAAAGAACTGGAAGGAGGCCATGTGTACCTGCAGGTTATGTTAGCAGTACATACTCACCCCTGAGACATGGTGACAGGGTACTGTATATTTTAGATGTCAGTGGAGATGGATGCTGTCTCTGAGAGGATGTGCAATTGAGTTGACAAAGACTGAGTGATTGGCATTGGGCACAAGCAGTTTTTCTGTCAAGGCTACAAAGCGTTGCTTATAAAACCACCCATACTGACAGGCCCATGCCAGAATCATGCTTCATACATGATCCTGACCAGCACCCCCTGCTCACCAAAATGCAGTTTTCTTTTTCTCTCTCTCTTTCTTTCTTTCTTTCTTTCTCTTTCTTTCTTTTCTTTCTTTCTTTCTTTCTTTCTTTCTTTCTTTCTTTCTTTCTTTCTTTCTTTCTTTCTCTGTCTCTCTCTCTCTCTCTCTCTCTCTCTCTCTTTCTCTCTCTTTCTTTCTTTCTTTGATTTTTTGAGATGGAGTTTCACTCTATCGCCCAGGCTGGAGTGCAGTGGCACCATGTCAGCTCACTGCAACCTCTGTCTCCTGGGTTCAAGCAATTCTCCTGCCTCAGCCTCCCAAGTAGCTGGGATTACAGGTGCCCACTACCACACCCTGCTAATTTTTTTTATGTTTTTACTAGAGACGGGTTTCACCATGTTGGCCAGGCTGGTCTGGAACTCCTGACCTCAGGTGATCTGCCCACCTGAGCCTCCCAAAGTGCTGGAATACAGATGTGAGCCACCGCGCCTGACCTAGAGTGCAATTTTCCATGTAGAAATCTCACATATCATCTTAAAGAATGAAACAGAGAAGTCACCACATGCCCATATTTACATTCCATACCATCAACAGGCACCTTTCTGCATCAGCCACAGTCTCATAGCTTTCCAGTGCCAAAATGGGTCACCAATGGCAATATTTTTAGTGTGATATTTCAAGACAGTGACTTTCAGCAAGCCTGTGACACAGGTGAAACCACAAAGAGAAATCTAGGCAGGCAATGAGCTACAGCTGGAGAAGCAAGTGTGTGGGCGCAGAGAAGTTATCATGGACAGGAAGCAGGATGTCAAGAATTTTAATAGATTTTTTTCAAATAATTTGTCATTTACACCAGTGTGCCACCAATATCCAGTTCCATGCATTTTTAAAAATCTAGTGTCCTGATGCCAAATAATAATAATGCACATTTCCTATGAATATTTTAAATCCTGTTAAACGTGTGTTAATAAAAGATGTTTGTTCCAGCCAATTTGGTCAGTGTAGTGTTTAACTGTTTGCAACCAGATAAATACAAACAACAC
This sequence comes from Macaca fascicularis, assembly GCF_037993035.2. Taxonomy (NCBI): domain Eukaryota; kingdom Metazoa; phylum Chordata; class Mammalia; order Primates; family Cercopithecidae; genus Macaca; species Macaca fascicularis. Next base: position 73,715,450 of record NC_088375.1, on the reverse strand, counting down.
ATTATTTTTTAAATGTGCTGCTGGCAGTCCAAGCACCTGGCATGTCCACAGCTTGCAAAAATGTCCTAAGATTATGCTAGACTTGAGAGCATGTGATTAATAAAATGAAGGCACTTGCCTAGCAGCTGAAAATGTTGATATCTTGAAACCAGAGATAACCATCACTCCTGATTATATGAGTGTTCCTTCTCTCTCGTATGTTTGCAATTGTTTTCTGTAAAGTACATACATGTAGAAATTGGAGTGGGTACGGAGGCCAAGTTTCCTCAAACCTCAGCTTAAATGCGGATGTACTCTTTTGCGTACCGAAATCCTGCCTTGTGTTAACTATGAATTAACCTACTTTTTCTTAAAAATGTGGATTCCCAAAAAAAAGTTAGATAATCTGTTTCTCTTAAGGTTTCCCAGGAAAGAAGACTGAAATATGGGATATCTAATTTTAAGGACAAACATATATGGCATACGCAAGCAATTAGATCAACTAATGAAATTGAAATCATTTTCTAAATATCACTTCCCTACCTCCAAAAAAAAAAAAAAAAACCAAACTTAAATTCACTCTAGATTTTACTATTTAGTTGTCATATATTTTAAAATGTGTGATCATTTCCCAAATTTGTAGTTTAAAATTCCACATTTGTGTTTTTAACCACTAATCTAAGAGGCATTACTGCATAAAACCTTTGGAATTCGAACAGTTTATTCTGTAGGTTTACTTTTCATTTGTTCATTAGTTTGATGACACGGTGATATTTTAAGTACAGTTATATGCTGCACAATATTTCAGTTAATGATGAGCCACATATATGATGGTGGACCCACAAGATTATGATATCATATTTTTACAGTACCTTTTCTGTTTGGATACACACTTATCATTATGTTACAGTTGCCTACAGTACTGAGTACGGTAACATGCTGTACAGGTTTGTAGTCTAGGAACAACAGGTTATACCACACAAACTAGGTGTGTAGTAGGCTGTACCATCGAAGTTTGTGTAAGAACATTCTAGGATGTTTGTACAACGATGAAATCGCCTAATGGTGCATCTCTCAGAATGTATTCCTGTCATTAGGTGACACAAGACTGTACCATTGCCATGCTATATTTGCTGATTGCATTACATCTTGTTTTTTTTTTCACATTTATAATTGCACTGTGAACAGAGGAGAGGGCAATGAAGACAATTATCTTACTACGTGGGTCCTGCTTTACTTTTCCCCTCAGCAGCCTTCGTCCATCTTTCAGATACTCACAGTAATTTACAAAGGAACAGAGGTTCTTCTGGAGTAAGACAGAAAGGCAATGTGATGTCAATCGAAATCTAGATCTAACAGAACATGCTTCTTCCTCTTTTGTTGCCTGACATAATTCTACTCATTCATCAAGCCCCAGCTCAAGTGTCACTGCCTCTGTGAAGTTTTGCCTTCTTGTGGCTCCCTTAGAATTTTGGTTTGTGTTTACTAATGCATCATCAATATCCCCTTCTGAATTGTAACGTCTCAAGACCTAGTGATCTGTCTCAACTATGTTTCTATCACCAGTGTCTGGCGAAGGGTCTGATGTAGAATAGGTGCCCCAAAATTGTTACTCAAAGAACTGATTAAAAGCAGAGTTTGATTGAAGTAAATCTCCAAAAACTCAAGCAAACATTTACTGGGTACCTACTGTGTACCAGGGACTAAAAGAATATGAAAGTTGCAAGGATGGATTTCCTTGTTTTTCCCTTGAGATTTCCACTCTCTGGCAAGGAGCACACACAGTAAAACCATAGTTAGAGTGAATGAGCTGAGTTGTCCACGAGAGCAAGCCCAGAGGAAGGGCATGGCCCCTCAACATGAGGACCAGGAAAGCCTACCCAGAGGAGAAGACCAGGAGAGAAATTGGAAATGATTTATATTTGGAGTGCATTTTAATATCCAAGTTCAAATTTACGCCATCTCCATTGGTTCAGGGTGGGGCTGGAAAGCAGTCGCCGTAAGAGGTGAACCCTGACACATGAGACGTGGAGAGGGACTCTCAGGTTGTCCTGTCAGTTGTTCCAGTCTCTGAGTATGAGGCTGGGAGAGTGGGAACAAGAGGTGAATGTAAGAGAGGGACATCCCAAAAGTGATTCTCATTTTTTTGCCTTGGTCAGAGGCAGGCTGGCTGGCTGTCTCTCTGATTCAACATTGGCTGCTGTCTTGGCTAAGGTAACGAATGTTCTAGTTAGGGAGGCTTCTGCCAGCCCCACACCATGTGCTATTCAGAATGAAGGGGAGGGATATGTAGAAGGAATTCTAAAACAAAACCAGTTTTCCTGTTTTTATTCTCACAACCTGTAATAAGAGTAAATTACTCTGAGACCGTGTAACAGAAGAGGAAGGAAACATGTGGTATAAAATTTGATAAATTGATCAAGATAATTCTAGAATAGGACTTCTGAATCATTTAAGTGTATGTATGCCCTTAAGATTACTGAAATTTTAAAACGAATATTGCATGAAAAACATCCTATCGTTAGGGCATTTTAGAATTTAAAGTTTTACTTGCGTCCTTAAGAGCATTCTATGCAACAAGAGAAAAATAGGAATATTTTTAAATGAGATTGGAACATATTTATATGAGTACATATTACTTAATGAAGAAAGAAGAACTACAAGTTTCAGTAGTGCTGCACGACTATTTTGCTTTCTCCATTCCAAATATGTTTCCAATTGCCTTAGGTACTAACCTCTGATTGCTGACATGTTTATCCTTTCAAACAGTAATTCAGGTATTTGTTTTGCATAGAACAGAAGACCCGGGATCAAAAATAACATTTATAGTCTTCTGATTTTGAGAACAAACTGGTTCTGCATGTTTGTCACTATATACTTTGTCTTCCGTTGCATAGATTTTCTCCACAAATTTCTGAATTTTCAGAATTAACAAATTCAAATATTTATGATTATTTTTATATTTTATTTTTATACTGTAAGATCAAAAGGAACTTATTCAAGCCAAAACTGACCAATACAGAATCCTTTGAAACAATGGATTGATTAATCAAAAATTCTATCCACCTTGCCTCAATTTCCCACTTGAGCTCTTGAATCTCCTCCGAGCACTTAAAGCACGCTGCTCTTCCAAATATAGATGTTTGTAATATCTGTGTTTCTTACAGCTGAAGACTGCAGGTGAAAGTAATGAAAAATTGAGTTTTTTATGTTTAAGAAATTAATAAAAAATAATTTTGTCACAGCTACCTTATTACTACTTAAATTTTATTGAGTGTGTATTACATGCAAGACACTTTAGCAGGAACGGTATATCCTCTCATTATCCAGAAATGTTATCTGCTGGCCTTTCACTATTTTAAAACACTATTCTTGTTTTTTAGCTTTGAAAAAGTTAAATTGTCAATATTTGAAAACTCTCAGTGGACTATGTGAGATCATTCAAAGCTAATTGCCACAGGTTGATATTTAATGGCACGAGCTTAGTTTTCAGTCTCAAATCTTAAATTCTTAGAGAGTCAAGTATCTAAAAACTGCTAGTTATTAACAGAGAGATGGATGTTTACCATAATCATTTTCTATAGCATTTTATATAGCACCTGCCTATAAAAGAACATTTTGTAATGCTAAAACAATACATAGATTCATTTAATCTTGCTATTTTCCTCATTTTGACAATATCCCTGTAAACAGAGTTGATTTCCTACATTTGGAAAAATTTAGATAAAGTTTTGCCCAAATATAAGGAGTGAATGTGATGACCTTTAGGATTTTTAGGATGTTTTCCTGACTTCATGAATTCTTACATCAGTGCATTTTATTTTCTGCACCAAATTATCACAGATGCATCTACTGCCATTCACCTCACAATATGCCCCAGCTCTAGAGGCTGAAACATTCTTTCTAAACAATACTCTCCTGAGATCGGGAGAAATACAGAAAAATAGTTCCTGAATATTGGTTCTTCTATTTGCAAACTATCAAATAATGTCCTTTCAATTCCAACAGCCTTTTAGCCTTCAGAGGTTTCTCTCATTACACAATGGTACCTATGTTACACAGCCCATTTCATTTTTCAGCAGCGTCAAGAGGCTGAAAGTTCATTTTTCTGCAAAACCGCAGTGCCCATTCTTAATTTTTGTTTTGAGAAATAACTATTGTACCCTCTTTATTATCATAAGATTAATAATATTTCTTTATTTTATTGCTCCTCTCACATTTGGTTACTTTTATTATGAGCTGTCAAAAATTATTTTGGGAAGTAGTTGGGGTATAAATAATAAATCAGTAAAAGAATTCATGATTAAAAACAAGATAGAGTACATTACTCTATTCTTCTGTTAACATATCCGTAGTGAATAACAAAAGGCTACATTAACAATTAGCACACAGTATATTGCTTTATATAATTATACATCCATATATTTGCCACTTTGATTTTTAATTCACTGGTAAACTTAGGGGATACTCATTTATGGAGTTAATATTACCAAAAAGAGTTTTTAAACGGAGTAAGGCTTTAATTAGAATGGTAAAATGTTGCTTCAGGGGAACAATGGGAATGTAACAAGAAAACTGAGTGATCAGTCATGGGTAACTCGAATAGCAAACAAGTGGAGAAGACTCACAAAACCACTGAAAGTTATACACACACTCAAGTTGTGAGTCATTCAAACTGGATGTTCATACACATGCATACAAATACACGCAAGTGTGTGCACACACACCCTTTCCAATATACACACCTGAATATAAAACTAAATAAGCAGACTCCTCTGTTAACAATTTTATTACTCTATTTTAGGCTAGGGCTGAACTTTTGAAGCTGATGAGCAAAATAGTTTCCCATAAAAGATAATTTCATTTGCCAAAATGAAACTACTTTCCGTTATTAATGTTGTAATGAAATGGTTTGAAATATGAATCTGTGATCTGGACAGAAAGGATGCTCCTGTTCCCAGCTCCAGGAGGGAGTTCTCTAAACAATTACACCCACGGAGAGCGCTGTAAGGTTGTATTTTCATCACCGGCCAGCTGAGCTGTGTGCCTGTCATACTCCCAGTCTCCCCTCCAGTGACAGCCGCATTGACAACATGTTATACTCCACATTGATTTTACAGTTAAGGAGCTGATTGTGATATATAGGGATTTTAAGAATTCAGCTGAGAGGCTGACTTTTGCCTTTTATCATTCCATTAAAATTTTATAACCATCTTTTTCATGTCATTTCATCCATGAATTCTTACTTTAGAAAGTGATAGCTACTGCTGTGAGCATAACTTTTCTCATGTTCAGAGCTTTTTATTGTATTAGCAAACTACCCCAATTATAGTTATTACTCATGTTTTACATAATTGTGGTGACCCTTTCAACCATGCAGTTGCAGGCCAGTTGATTTGTATATAGAATTAGATGATTCGGCTTATCATTTTAAAGCACTAAATTGAAAGAGTGCCAGGAGTCAGGTTTTA